>NW_027507726.1:488287-607225 GCF_037356315.1 Lithobates pipiens | reverse complement strand
TGCATCTTTGGGGCAGTTTGGGAGCGCTGTATACACCGCCCTGCCCATTGAAATGAATGGCCAGCGCTTCGGAAGCACCTGAAAAGTGCTTCACAAGCGCCACAAAACACGGGTGGTTTTAACCCCTCCTCTGGGCGCTAGAGGGGGTTAAAAGCGCCCCACTAGCAGCCAAAGAGCGGAGCTTAAACAGCGCTAAATGCGCTACAGCGGCCCCGGTGTAAAAGTAGCCTAATACTTGCCCGTGCCCGATCCAGGGATGTGCTTGTGAGCCTTGGCTCTCACTCCTCATTGGAGGAGCTATTAGCTCCTGCAGCCAGTGAGGAGAGATGGGGGGGGGGGCAGGCGTAGCCCCAGCTCTGCGTGTGAATAGACATGCAGAGCCGCAGCTCGGAAGCGAGCCTGCCATAGCTGGCTCTGGGGGCAATCGGATGGAGGGGCCCAGGAGCGCCTTTGTGGGACTCGAGAAGAGGAGGATCGGGGGCTGCTCTGTGCAAAACCATTACAGAGCCGGTAAGTAGAACATTACAAAGCCGAACCCTTAGTATCACTTTAAACAGCTTTTGGTAAAGCAGCCCGTAGATTATGCAATTATCTTTCCTTCCACCACAGATGCAAGTGAAGAAAATTGCCCGATTTCCCCCCATCAGTACAGTCAGTGTTGATAAGGGGGAATCCCTCACGCCGTGCTTTTGCTTTCTGCCGGTGTGGAGCCTTCACTTCCAGCAGATCACAATGATCAGATGGAGGTGATCACATGCAAATAAAATCCAACAAGCTGCTTGTACTGAAGTCAATAGAGTGAATTTCAGAGACATCCGGAGCCGCTCGGAGACACTATGTTCCAGAGTGTCTCCAAGCTTTTTATGAGTGTCTCTGGCGCCCCCACCCCACCTCTGGCCACATGCGGTACTGCATAGACAAGCAGTGGCTGTGGAACGAATTATCGGAGTTTCCATTGATTCCTATGGGGAAACTTGCTTTGATATATGAGTGCTTTGGATTACAAGAATTCTTCTGGAATGAATTATGCTCGTAATCCAAGGTATTAATGTGTTGGGTATGTTGCGCCCCCACCCCACCTCTGGCCACATGTGGTACTGCATAGACAAGCAGTGGCTGTGGAACGAATTATCGAAGTTTCCATTGATTCCTATGGGGAAACTTGCTTTGATATATGAGTGCTTTGGATTACAAGAATTCTTCTGGAATGAATTATGCTCGTAATCCAAGGTAATACTGTGTGGGTATGTGTATATGTGTAATTTTATATATATAATCAATTGATCAAATCACAGTGATTATGCTTCATCTGCTGATCGCTCTCTAGGGGGGAGAGTCAGTTGACGTTCCCCTGATGTTCGGTTAGTGCCGGGCATGTCTGTTTTGATATCCACCTTTTTAAGGTCTTTAAGCACATGTGTTCTGCCCATGCAGCAAGGAAGAGAAGTCCCGTGTGAGCTCCAAGACGTGGCACGGATTTGTAGTACAGGGATTGGCTGTCGTGGTGAAGTCCGGGGTGGGGGAAGGCAGTGTTTGGCTCACCTGCACCACTAGAAAAGTCACACTAGGATACACGATACAATCACACCACGCACACACACCCCTGTTGTGTATATATATATATACTGACATAGCCAAGCAATACAAGATTCGTTGTCAGATATGCTTCCACACCCAACCATTGTGTTGTCCTGGCAGGATCCATACGAAGGTGCATAATGTGGTGACCAAGCCCCACAAGTGCCCGTACTGCTCCAAATCCTTCGCCAACCGATCCTACCTGACTCAGCACGTGCGCATCCACTCAGGTGTCAAGCGTACAACTGCCGCTTCTGTCTGAAGGCCTTCCGCCAGCTCTCTCACCTCCAGCAGCACACACGGTAAGAGGGCCGGAGGAGAGAGCTGGGGGAGCCCCGACACCAGCATGTGCCCTTCTCCCCTCCCCCCCCCCCCCCCTTCCCTTTCCCCACCCACCTAACAAAGTACAACGTCTCAGCTCCACATCTCTACGTGTTCATCCTCTGTAGAACTTAGGGGGCTCATCCAGGGCTGGATCAATCCCAGGGAGCTAAGGTGTACCCCCCCCCCCCCCCCCCCCACCACCACTACCACCAAAACAAAAAAAGATACCTCTGACCCAGCAGCCTGGCCTACAGGATGACTGTGATTACCTTAAAGTGCACCTGTCATTAGAGACCAATGGTGGTTGCCATTGCTGACCACCTGAAAATACTAATTGCCTGACTGTCATACTTGATCCTCCTAGTTCAGTATGTTTCGAGTCACTGACCTGAAACAAACCTGCAGATAAGGACTTCTCGATATGGTTCAATGACTAAGATAGTGCTGAGGCTCCTGTATTTCTTTTATGGCAGGTGTACAGTAAGAAGTACCTGTCAGGTCTCTAAATGAGGTCCCTGCAGTAAAAGAGCACTCGCCTCTCTATAACGGCTCATGCCTCCTACTTTCCCTCTGTTTCAGCCTGTCCATAAGTGTCCTACGCACACCACCATGCTTCACAGTTGCTTCATTTGCCCCTATGATACTTCAGGACGCAGCAGTGAGGGTTGGAGGACTGAACTGTGGTGTGCCGGGGACACAGGAATTGGACACCCCAATCTGGTGCAGCTGTGCATGGTAACCAATCAGCTTTTAACTTTTAGATCTCCAGTTTTAGTAAATGAACCCCAAAATTTCAGATGTTGAGCCCACAGCTGAGGCTATTATGTTGTGCCAGATGTTGAGCCCACAGCTGAGGCTATTATGTTGTGCCAGATGTTGAGGCTACAGCTGAGGCTATATTGTGCCAGATGTTGCTGAAACAGAGGGAGGATAAGTGTTTCGTCTTCTATTGCCTGGGACCGGCCCGATTTATTTAGATAGCTGAAGAGTTCCATTTAAAATTAAATTTGGTTCCTAATTTTTAGTAGGTTTGTCCAACCCTGGACTGATCCGGTCCTCACGTCGTCTCCATCTGTCCCAACTTAAAGGGGTTCTAAAGGTTCGCATTTTTCGAAAAATAAAAATAACAAACATGCCTATAATTACCGGTTCTGTACAAAGGTTTTGCAGAGCAGACCTGATCCTTTTCTGGGGTGCCCTGCTGGCACTCCTGGCTCCTCCCCTTCGAGTGCCCCTGCGGAGAGAGAGAGGTTTTCCCTGAGGGCACCCGTGCGGGCACACTCCTGAGTCCCGCTGCTACATCCATTGACACAGACAGCTGGACTCGGTCCTGCCCACCAGCTCTCGTGTCACTGGATTTTATTGACAGCAACAGGAGCCAATGGCTCCTGCTGCTATCAATCTATCCAATGAGGACCCGAGACGGCGGCTGGAGCTGCTGGGCTTGTGCACATCGCTGGAACGATCGGGATCAGGTAAGAAAAAGGGGGGCTCTGGGGGGGAGCTGCAGCACACCTTGATGCATAGAATGCAAACCATGATACTTTACAACCCCCTTTAAGCCGGCCATAGACTGTTCAAATATCGGCTGGTTCAGCAGGGACTGGTCAGGATTCAAACCTTGTACGGACACGTACTCTAGTTGATCGATCAACATGGGTACCACCATCCTGTTGTATTCTACATTCGATCTATTGCTAGCAGCTGGTATAGCTGTTAGCAATAATCACTGTGCTCTCCCATAGGGTAAGCCGTCCCTGCTGGGAGAACACAATGGCTCCACTGGAGGGATTCCCCCCATCAACACTGACCGTGTTGATGGGGGAATTTAGTGAATTTCTTTCCTGGCCGGCTTTACATGGTTCACATAAATATGTGACGTTTTGTCAAGATCCCTAAAAAATGTCTTCCCTTGGCCATGGTATACTTCGGGGCCTTGAAGTAAAGTCTCTGAATGGAAAAATTAGCTTGGTTGCTATGGGCAACGTGACTGAAGCAGTTTTTGTTCTGTATCCGCACATTGAGGATACAGAGAATGTTATACGCTTCACCGCTATAAAGGCCGATCACAGCAGATCCCTCTTCCTTATACCTTTCCCTTCCCTTAAAGCGGGGGTTCCACCCTAAAGTGGAGCTTCCGCTCATTGGAACCCTCCCCCCCTCCGGCGCCACAATTGACACCTTTCAGGGGGGAGGGGGGTGCAGATACCTGTATAGCACAGGTATTTGCACCCACTTCCGGCATAGATATCCGCAGAATCTGCGGATATTTACACCACTTCCTGCAGGTCCCCCGCTGTCTGCTGGGAAACACACGGATCCCAGAGACAGCAGGGACCATCCTTATTGCGCAGCGCGACTCGTGCATGCGCAGTAGGGAACCGGGAAGTGAAGCCGCAAGGCTTCACTTCCTGATTCCCATACCCAAGATGGTATGATTCCCATACCCAAGATGGTATGATTCCCATACCCAAGATGGTATGATTCCCATACCCAAGTATGGCTCCACTTCCTGATTCCCATACCCAAGTATGGCTCCACTTCCTGATTCCCATACCCAAGTATGGCTCCACTTCCTGATTCCCATACCCAAGTATGGCTCCACTTCCTGATTCCCATACCCAAGTATGGCTCCACTTCCTGATTCCCATACCCAAGTATGGCTCCACTTCCTGATTCCCATACCCAAGTATGGCTCCACTTCCTGATTCCCATACCCAAGATGGCGGCAGCAGCACCCGAGAGACGATTGAGAGATCGGCTTCCGGTGCCAACATCGCGGGCGCTCTGGGCGGGTAAGTGTCCTTATTTTAAAAGTCCTTTAAAAAAAAAAAAAAAAGTCAGCAGCTACAAATACTGCAGCTGCTGACTTTAAAAAAAAAAAAAAAAAACGGCGGACTCCCGCTTTAAAGTTTTCCTTTGCATTCTATGCATTAAGACCCCCCCCCCCCTTTTCTTGCCTATGCCCATTCCTGCGATGTGCACGAGCTCAACGGCTCCAGCCACCGTCTCCCTCCTCACTCCCGCCCCGCTACTGTCAATCAGAAGCTGACGCTTTGGGGGGGGGGGGGCGAGTCCTGCTGTCCATGTCAATGGACGCAGCAGCAGCAGGACTCGGGAGCGAGCACACAACGGGTGCCCCCCCCCCCCCCCCCCCAGGGAAAGCGGCTTTACGTCGGGGGGCACCCGATTGAAAAGGAGGGGCCAGGAGTGCCAACGGTGGACCTCAGAAGAGGGGGATCTGGGCTGCTCAGGTGCAAAATCATTACAGAGAAGGTAAATCTAGGCACGTTTGTTGTGTTTTTTTGTTTGTTTTTTCCTAAATCGAATGTTTACAACCACTTTAATGTTTGCTGCACAAATGCGACTTTTAGATGTGCGTTAAAGCTGAGCTCCAGTAAACTTCATTTCATCAAATGATTTACCTGTAATGATGACGAGTTCTGTCCGTGTATTTTTTTATTTTTATTTTTTGCACCAAAATACAATATTTCAGGACAAAGTTTTTGGGGGGGTGTCCCCCTTCTTCAAGCAGTGCTAATACACAAAATTCAGCAGAATCAATAAATAGACAATCTCTAAGAATTAAAGAACACAAACATAAACAGCAAAGGTAGTTCTAGTGATAGTAAAGTCTAGTTTTTTTTTCCTCCCCCCTATAAAAATAACAAACATGTTCTACTTCCCGGCTCTGTAATGCACAGAGCAGCCCCGATCCTCCTCTTCTTGGGTCCCTCTTTTGTGCTCCTGGCCCCTCCCTCCTGTTCGGTGCCCCCATAACAAGCAGCTTGCTATGGGGGCACCCAAGCCGAGTCGCAGCTCTCCGTGTGTCCATTCACAGCCCTGCCCCCTCTCTCCCCTGATTGGCCAGCTGACCTTGACAGCAGAAGGAGCCAGTGGCACGGCTGCTGTGTCTCAGTCAATCAGGAAGGAGAATCTGTGACGGCTGATACACTGGTGGATGTCACTGGACAGAGAGGGGACCTCGGGTAAGTATGGGGGGGGGGGGGGGCTGCTGCTGCTGCACACAGAAGGCTTTGCATAGAATGCACCTTCTGCCTTTATAATCCCTTTAAGCTTGTGCATTAGTACTGATGGGATCTTAAAGAAGGGGGCGGCACCCGAAGAATTGTATGTTAGTGCGAATAAAAAGAAAAAGAGTATCACGGACAGAACTCGACTGCCTCAACGAATGCGGCTCCAGTCGCCTGTAATGACGAGTATCTGACGTCTGGTGACTATAGATGTTGCCCCGAACGGTGATCTCCTGGTGCTGCGGGGATCAGAAGAAGAAGCAGCTGCAGCAGTAAAGGATCGTCATGGCCCCTCCCCCTTCATCTCTCTACTCATCCATTCACAAAACACCTTTCTTTCCCAGAATACGGGGCACTCTGTGCCAAGTGCAAAAACAATAAGTGTCTCCGGTGAGTGCAGAGCCCAGACTCCGCACCTTGCGGGACTCACATTGAGCTCTGCACTCACTTTCCTTATTCCGGGTCACAATCTGGTGCGATGTCCTTTCCTCTCTTTCGGTCAGGCGACCGCGTGGGCCGCGCTTATTCTAATCAGACGACGTTATCGACGTCATACCCTTTTATACTGCACCTCGCCACACAAATTGGCAACATTCGGTCACAGAAGGGGGCGGCACCAACAATTTGCCCTCTTAGAGGCTCAGTAAGCTCTGACAGGACTCCGTATTACTGGCAGCGCACACAGCGAGTGGAAGTGACGCTTCCCACACGGGGCGTCTCCTCACTCCGGCCTATGGCGTCACTTTCACAACCGCAAATCATGTCGTTTTTCTATTTTGTGAATGGACAACAGAAGAGGGAGGGGGTGGATAAATAACAGGATCTCCCCATGTCCATTCACAGAAGCCTTCACTGCTGCCAGCCGCTGCCTTTCATCCCTGCTGTACAGGAAGATCACCGCAGTGTAATACCCCAGGATTTGTACAGTATACAGCAGCCAGGCTGACAGGATACTCATCATTGGAGGCGTATTGATTGGCTGGTGCTGTATCCAAAAAATACAATGCTGGCATTCAGCTTTAAGCCAGGGTGGGGCAAAGGGCAGGATGGAGATAAAAATTTAACCTAGCGGGCCCCCGCTACTAACCAGATCGGGCCCCCACTACTAACCAGAGCGGGCCCCCACTACTAACCAGATCGGGCCCCCACTACTAACCAGAGCGGGCCCCCACTACTAACCAGAGCGGGCCCCCACTACTAACCAGATCGGGCCCCCACTACTAACCAGAGCGGGCTCCCACTACTAACCGGAGCGGGCCCCTGCCACTACTAACCGGAGCGGGCCCCCGCCACTACTAACCGGAGCGGGCCCCCGCCACTACTAACCGGAGCGGGCCCCCGCCACTACTAACCGGAGCGGGCCCCCGCCACTACTAACCGGAGCGGGCCCCCGCCACTACTAACCAGAGCGGGCCCCCGCCTCTACTATCCGGAGTGGGCCCCCGCCTCTACTAACAAGAGCAGCCCCCCCTACTACTAACAAGAGCAGCCCCCCCTACTACTAACAAGAGCAGCCCCCCCCTACTACTAACAAGAGCAGGCCCCCCTACTACTAACAAGAGCAGGCCCCCCTACTACTAACAAGAGCAGGCCCCCCCTACTACTAACAAGAGCAGGCCCCCCTACTACTAACAAGAGCAGGCCCCCCTACTACTAACAAGAGCAGGCCCCCCTACTACTAACAAGAGCAGGCCCCCCTACTACTAACAAGAGCAGGCCCCCCTACTACTAACAAGAGCAGGCCCCCCCCTACTACTAACAAGAGCAGGCCCCCCCCAACTCTACTAACAAGAGCAGGCCCCCCCCCACCTCTACTAACAAGAGCAGGCCCCCCCCCACCTCTACTAACAAGAGCAGCCCCCCCCACCTCTACTAACAAGAGCAGGCCCCCCCCACCTCTACTAACAAGAGCAGGCCCCCCCCACCTCTACTAACAAGAGCAGGCCCCCCCCACCTCTACTAACAAGAGCAGGCCCCCCCTACTACTAACAAGAGCAGGCCCCCCCTACTACTAACAAGAGCAGGCCCCCCCCTACTACTAACAAGAGCAGGCCCCCCCTACTACTAACAAGAGCAGGCCCCCCCTACTACTAACAAGAGCAGCGCCCCCCCCCCCACTACTAACAAGAGCAGGCCCCCCCCCCTACTACTAACAAGAGCAGGCCCCCCCTACTACTAACCAGAGCAGCGCCCCCCCCCCACTACTAACCAGAGCAGGCCCCCCCTACTACTAACCAGAGCAGGCCCCCCTACTACTAACCAGAGCAGCGCCCCCCCCCCCACTACTAACCAGAGCAGCCCCCCCCTACTACTAACAAGAGCAGCCCCCCCCCCTACTACTAACAAGAGCAGGCCCCCCCTACTACTAACCAGAGCAGCGCCCCCCCCCCACTACTAACCAGAGCAGGCCCCCCCTACTACTAACCAGAGCAGGCCCCCCTACTACTAACCAGAGCAGCACCCCCCCCCCACTACTAACCAGAGCAGCCCCCCCCTACTACTAACAAGAGCAGCCCCCCCCCCCCTACTACTAACAAGAGCAGCCCCCCCCCCCCCTACTACTAACAAGAGCAGGCCCCCCTACTACTAACAAGAACAGGCCCCCCCCCCCCCCTACTACTTACCAGAACAGGCTGCCACTACTAACATTTGGTTTTGTCTTCCTGTTGATGGTATTGGAGAGGTTTAGTCTTTGGCTTCTTGGAAGAGGACCTGTCACTTCTGAACTCCATTATTTACTCGGCTGTTTGGAGAAAACTGATATTTTTCAGAGTTCTCCTCGTGGCCCCTTTCACACCAGCGGACCGATCGGGGGACCACCCATTGTTCTCTATGGAGCGGGGAATGTCCCCCGACACCCGCCACCATCTGATCCAGTCTGGTAAAAACAGACAGATGGGGATAGGTTTGCCTTCCCTCCGGTGGATCGCATGGAGATGGACAGGCAGCCCCGTCTCCATCTGAACGCCCCATAGAGAAGAGCCGGTCCATGTCTGCTCTTCATAGCTCAGCGGACACAGACCTCTCATTTGTTTATCTGTATCCGCAGAGAGATTCCCCCGCCCTGCAGGCGGATCCACGTCAGAGCCCTGTCTGAAAGGGGCCCTTCTATAGATAGTTGGCTTGGCTCCTGGCCACAAACGGGGGGCCTGCAGTATCGGCTTTAGGACATAAATCCTATATTAGTTCCCCATATCAATGCCACAAACCTTAGAAGGGATATGGGGGGGGGGGGGCTCAGCTATGACTTGTGTACTCCACCTTCTAGTGCAGACAGGCCATGGGCAGTGCAGTTCTCTGCCTGCACATCAGAGCGGAGTGACGTGAATGCAGAATGGCCGTCTTCAATGAGAGACGCAGAACGTGGGCTCCAGGGAGGAGCAATGCTTTCTAGCCAATCCCAGCCCAGAGAACACTGTCATCATTGCCAGCAATTACAGCCGCTGGCAGTCATCTCATACCAAGAATCCAACAGGCTGGTTGCACCCAAGTGGATTGACGAATCGCCTTGTGTGTTTTCAGCCGGCCCATAAAATGGTTCAAATCTCTGCCAGTCCCCGCTGAGCCTGCCAAGATTCAAACCATCTATGGCCGGCTTTAGGGCCTGGATTGTGACCCGGTGCCAGCCTCCTGTAGCCAGAGCTGGTTAGAGCTCTGCTTCTACCTGGCTCTGCTTTCATATTTCCTTTATATGCAAAGAGGAAAATCCTAAAGCAGAACATTTCATCAGGATGCTATTGGTTGGCCAAGAGAACATGGACTTTAGTGGCACCACAAACTCATATCTGTAAACATTTTATTATCCATACAAAAAGATAAAAAAAAAAATTCACATTCAGTTTACATCACATTCAAAAAAAAGATGGCTGGTGCAACTATCAGCCCTGGTAGATTATAGCCCCTGTCCCCCCCACCCAATGAGGGTATAGGAGTCTTGGAAGGAGGAATACCCTAACCAATTAGTAGATGGGGGGTGGGGGGGGGGGTAACCACTTTCTGGGATGGTAAGGTCCTGCTTGACATGTTTTGCACCAAATGCACTTCTTCAGGAGCTTTATAATTAAAGGAGAAGTACGGGGAAAGCTCATTTGGCTTTACTTCTCCTGTGGATCAGTTCGTTCTGCGCTCCTGTGACCCATTCTCAGCAGACAGGGCTGAAGCCCGCTGTCAGTTGTCCTCACAAAACCCGTCCAGGCTGGGGAAGGATCGTGACCATATGGTTGGGATCCACCTACATGCCTGGACTGGCGCTCAGCCTCTCAGCAAGCCACTGAGAACATGAGTCGTTTACTCCCCCCCCCCCAAAGCCCAGCGCTCCAGTGAGGGAGGGGGGGGGCAGAGCAGAGAGCTCCTGACTGACACTCACCTGCTCTCTGAGAACTGAGCGATCAACGGTGTTTATATCTAGTGCAGCACAACGGACCACAAATATGTGATAAAATTATTTGTCCAAGTCCTATAATATTAATTCTTTTCAGAACTAGAACAACATTATATCAAATTATAGTCCATAAACAGATGTGCTCCTCCACCAACAGTGCTCTTCGATCAATTCCTCTGTCTCCAAATATTGCAGCACCAGGTGAAAAAAAAAACACACCTGCCCAGCTCATATATGAATATACGGGCTTGTCATCACAGCTCCTGCGATTCCCTCTAGGATGGTCACCTCTCCTCTCTCCTGGAACTTGCCTCTCTTTTTGCTTGTATCTCATAAGCGAATCACATGTGATAAAAGGCGATTGCATAGTGCTCACCGTCTCAACAGTTTCTTAAAATCTCCCTCAAAAAAAATAAAAAAATAAAATGCACTTCTAAGCAACCAATATAAAAAGGGGCTTACAACATTCCAATCAGCTGGCTCACCACTCCACATCGGCCCGGGGCGGCAGCGTGTTTGATCGCTCGGTTCTCAGTGTTGGAGGGGCCGGGGGGGGGGGGGGTATATGCTGCATCTACCTAGGTAAGTACCATTCAGAAAACAATTCCCATACTTCACTTTAAAAAAAGTTTTCTTTTAATACAATGTATAATAGTGAAAAAAGAGGGCTAGGCAGAAGGTCACTCGGGGTCCCAAAACTGTGCATTTTGGGGCAGGTATGATGTTCTAATAGTGTCTCGGGGCGGTAGGGGTGTGTGGCAGGATCAAGCCACAAATGAATAGTGTCCTTATATCCAAGGAATCTGGACACTCGGTGTATGCAATTGTATCAAGGGGGTAAAGCACGTTTGCGCATAGTCACCACACACACTATAAAACGGGATCAGTAGGGGGGTATCATCAATTCCCAGTTGGGTATAGCTAAAACCTTGCCACCAGTTGGGAAGTCTTGAGGCTTGCAGCCAGGGTAAGCCATCCAGGTTTCTTTCTGCCCCCCCCCCCCCTTTTTTTTTCCCAATTATACCTGGTTACATAGGTTGAAAAAAAAAAAAAAGCCCATCTGGTTCATCCAATAAAAAGCGGATAGATTGTATTAAACTCTATTTTAAACTATAAAGCTCCCGAAGAAGCGCTTTTGTGGCGAAACATGTCGAGCAGAACTGCAAGCTGGACCTTATCATCCCTGAAAGTGATTACCCCCATGTAGTAATTGGTTAGGGTATTGTTCCTTCCAAGGCCCCTATACTCTCACGGGGGAGGGGGGGGGGGGTATTTTCTACCAGGGCTGATAGTTGCACCAGCAATCTTTTTTTTTTTTTTTTTGTATGTGATGTAAACTGAATGTGAGTTTTTTAATCTTTTTGTATGGATAATAAAATGTTTACATTTGAACAGATATGAGTTTGTGTTGCCATTAAAGTCCATTTCCTCTTTGCCAACCAATAGGAGGAGGGCACGGTTTATCAGTTTGTGTCCACAGGACCACCCTGTGATGACACGTGAATCGATTCATTCAATCGGGATGAATGAGCAATTTTCAGAAGTGACAGGTTCCCTGCTAGCTCCTAGACTGGACTGACTTGTTCCTGAACTCCACTTGTCCACCTCTGGGTGATGCCAGTACCTTCCCGTGTCCCTGAGGGCCCCGAGTATGTGGAGCAGAACCCCCCCAGTGCAGTATCTTGTCTGTTTAGTCTCATCCACTCTCCAAGCCCCCCACCCACCCCACCCAACCACCCCCTTTATCTTGCTTTGATTGGCCCAGACCCAACCATTGTGTTGTTCTGGCAGGATCCACATGAAGGTGCATAGTGTGGTGTCCAAGCCCCACAAGTGCCCGCACTGCTCCAAAACCTTCGCCAACAGCTCCTACCTGGCCCAGCACTTGCGCATCCACTCGGGGGCCAAGCCGTACAACTGCCGCTACTGTCAGAAGGCCTTCCGCCAGCTCTCTCACCTCCAGCAACACACACGGTAAGGGGGGGCCGGAGGAGAGAGCTGGGGGAGCCCCGACACCAGCATGTGCCCTTCCCTCTCCCCTCCCCCCCCCCTCCCTCCCCCCTACCAACCGCATGCACACTTGTCTGAATGGAAACGGGGTCAGGGGAGGGATGACACCCTTGTCTGCTCATTTCACCCCCTCCCCCCTCCCTTCCCCTCCCCTCCCCCATTAACATCCCCTCCCCGCCCTGTGCTGCTTACCCATGCCTGACTTTTTCATATGATTGTGTGCCTGTCATTAAAGTCATCTGTTCTGTCTCCACACACAGGATTCATACCGGGGACAGACCTTACAAATGTGTCCATCCTGGATGTGAGAAGGCGTTCACCCAGCTGTCCAATCTGCAGGTAATGACGACTCTTCCTGTCCCGTGTCACCAGGACCGCCGCGGTGTCACAGCATCATATCTCTTACATGTGACACCTGTATTTAAGGTGTTAGGGTGTAACATGTTGCTGTGCCACGAGCACCCACACGAGAGCGTGCGTGGACTCTCCCCCCGCAGCCACTTCTATATTTAAAATACAGGGCTCCGCCTGCACAGTGGCGTCATTCATTCACAGCAATCTGTGCATGAATAAACTACAAGTCCCATCTGCCACTGCAACAAACGGACTTGTCAGTTCTCAATGGACTACGAGAGTACTGATCAGCGCTCTCATAGTTCACTGACACTTCCTGCAACCCTGCAACTAACAGTGCAGAGATAAAGGTAAAGCATTCTAGGAAGTGTCTGCAGGAGCTTGACATTGCACCCACAATCCACTGATCGCAATACTTTGCCGTCTCCTGGAGACACAACAGGAAGTGAGAGGGATTAACGCTTAAAGTGTTTGTAAAGGCTCAAGGTTCTGTGTTCAGCAGCTCCCCCCCTAATACTTACCCGAGCCCCGTCTCGATCCAGAGATGTGCATTAGAGCAGCGACTCTCTGGGATCTCTCCCTCCTCAGTGGCTGAGACCGCTGCGGGAGCAGTTTTCTCCCTCTACTGTCAATCTCAGCCAATGAGGAGAGAGCAGAACTGGGGCCAGGCCACGTGCTTTTTTTCTGAATGGACAGAAGGCAGCGGCTCACGAGTAAGCACGCAGGGGCCCCCATAGCAAGCTGCTTGCTGTGGGGGCAGGAGGGAGGGGCCAGGAGTGCTGGCGGGGGACCCCAGAAGAGGAGGATCGGGGCTGCTCTGTACAAAACTATTACACAGAGAAGGTAAGTCGTTTGGTATGTCAACCATTTAATATCACATTAAGAGAGTGAAATCTCCTCTTAGTTATCACCAGAACAATTGTCCCCATTGGAAAGGTTCCCCTCGCCGTCTCCTCCGGTGACAATAGAATGTAAATAAAGGCGGTGACATCATTTACCAAAAATGAACATGACCGGATTTGGTGAGACATGTCGGGGGAATCTCATGTCTTGGCCACCAGGGAATTTTTTTTTAATGTTTCCTAATGTTTATTACTGTACCTTGTGTGTGTTTTCAGTCCCACAGAAGGCAGCACAACAAAGATAAACCGTTCAAGTGCCACAACTGTCACCGGGCGTACACCGACGCCACTTCGCTGGAGGTTCACCTGTCAACGCACACCGTCAAACATGCAAAAGTCTATACCTGTTCCATCTGCAGCCGAGCATACACTTCGGTAGGTGTCTGAGGATTTGCTTTTCATAAATAACTTTCATTGTATGCTAGATTGCCCTGCCCCCGTGCTCTTCCATTGCCCTGCCCCCGCGCTCTTCCATTGCCCTGCCCCCGTGCTCTTCCATTGCTCTGCCCCCGTGCTCTTCCATTGCCCTGCCCCCGCGCTCTTCCATTGCCCTGCCCCCATACTCTTCCACTGCCCTGCCCCCGTGCTCTTCCATTGCCCTGCCCCCGTGCTCTTCCATTGCCCTGCCCCCGCGCTCTTCCATTGCCCTGCCCCCGTGCTCTTCCATTGCTCTGCCCCCGTGCTCTTCCATTGCCCTGCCCCCGCGCTCTTCCATTGCCCTGCCCCCATACTCTTCCACTGCCCTGCCCCCGTGCTCTTCCACTGCCCTGCCCCCGTGCTCTTCCACTGCCCTGCCCCCGTGCTCTTCCACTGCCCCGTCCCCCGCGCTCTTCCGCTGCCCCGTCCCCCGCGCTCTTCCGCTGCCCTGTCCCCCGCGCTCTTCCGCTGCCCCGTCCCCCGCGCTCTTCCGCTGCCCCGTCCCCCGCGCTCTTCCGCTGCCCCGTCCCCCGCGCTCTTCCGCTGCCCCGTCCCCCGCGCTCTTCCGCTGCCCCGTCCCCCGCGCTCTTCCGCTGCCCCGTCCCCCGCGCTCTTCCGCTGCCCTGTCCCCCGCGCTCTTCCGCTGCCCCGTCCCCCGCGCTCTTCCGCTGCCCCGTCCCCCGCGCTCTTCCGCTGCCCCGTCCCCCGCGCTCTTCCGCTGCCCTGTCCCCCACGCTCTTCCGCTGCCCTGTCCCCCGCGCCCTTCCGCTGCCCCGCGCCCTTCCGCTACCCGTCCCCCGCGCCCTTCCGCTGCCCGTCCCCCGCGCCCTTCCGCTGCCCGTCCCCCGCGCCCTTCCGCTGCCCGTCCCCCGCGCCCTTCCGCTGCCCGTCCCCCGCGCCCTTCCGCTGCCCGTCCCCCCGCGCCCTTCCGCTGCCCGGTCCTGTAGTGTTCCTCTTCCGCTGCCCGGTCCTGTAGTGTTCCTCTTCCGCTGCCCCGTCCTGTAGTGTTCCTCTTCCGCTGCCCCGTCCTGTAGTGTTCCTCTTCCGCTGCCCCGTCCTGTAGTGTTCCTCTTCCGCTGCCCCGTCCTGTAGTGTTCCTCTTCTGCTGCCCCGTCCTGTAGTGTTCCTCTTCCGCTGCCCCGTCCTGTAGTGTTCCTCTTCCGCTGCCCCGTCCTGTAGTGTTCCTCTTCCGCTGCCCCGTCCTGTAGTGTTCCTCTTCCGCTGCCCCGTCCTGTAGTGTTCCTCTTCCGCTGCCCCGTCCTGTAGTGTTCCTCTTCCGCTGCCCCGTCCTGTAGTGTTCCTCTTCTTCCATTGTGCCATGTCCTTCCTTTGTTATTGCTGTGATTCCCTACTTTGCTACTTTATGCGGTCTTTTTGATCTCTCTCTGTTTTTGGCTGATACCAATTGAAAAAATTAAATCTTACAGGCATTAAAGGAATTCTTTAGAAGTCATTAAGTTGTCGTTCAGTTTATCCAGTGAAAGGACATGTAATGTTAGGTTATGCCGAGCGAACAGATCCCAGCATAGGCACTCCATTAGTACCTCGTGGTGGACATCGCTACGGGGGCCAACGTCTAATGCATGTCAGCAGAGCAGGCTGGATGTGGGGTGAGGATTGCAGTCCCTTTATGCTCTATGTGGGAGCACGCATGTATAGGAGGACAGCTCTGCTAGGGCAGAGGGAAGACAGCAGTTCTACTCTTGGCCAGGGAAATGGGAAGGAAAGCAGCAAACGGGAACCTCTGGAGGATGCCCAGCCAAGGTGGGGAAGGGTGGGGGGGGGGCACACTGCAGCCAACAGTATATGCCAGGAGCTGCAGCTGCTCTGGTTGTATGGCATCCCCATCATCTCTCCAGACATGCCCGCTCCGCATGCTAAACTTCGTTGGGCCGCGGTTTGGACGCCCCCGTTCGTTCTGTGATTTCTAAATGTATTTATTTCATGTGTCGCCAGGTGGGCATTTCCTTTTCTGCTGCTAAACTTGTTTCTTTTTTTCCCCCATTTGTGCCTTGCAGGAGACCTATCTGATGAAACACATGAGGAAACACAATGCCCCCGAAACCCAGCAACCTACGCAGGTTCTGACCACACAAGCTCATTTCACCCCCGTGTCCCAGGCCCCTTCATCCGATGGACCCCAGTGCTCCTTCGACATGAACCCCTTCAAGACTGACCACCACAAAGACTTGTGTCTAACCGTCTCCACCAGTACCATCCAAGTGGAACATCTCGCCAGCTCCTAGTTACGCACAAGGGGGGGGGGGGAGGGGAAGGGAGGGGGATGGGGGGGGGTACAGGATATCCAGGCAAGAGGGGAGAGAGGTCCCAGACCAAGACAATGTTGGGGGAAGTATCGATGGGTCTGGGCCACGCCTCTCCCAGAGGGTTGGGGGAAAATAGAAAGACTACAAGTCCCATTATGGGAAGGAACTTTGGCCTTGCCATAACGCAGACGGCAGAGAAAAAATCCACAAACCTAGCGCAGCCTCGGTATAATGGAGGCCTTTCGAGCTGTTTTGGGGAATCGTTTTGAACCCAAATGCAAACCCATGCTGCTTGCTGATAGTATGCATTAACAGTACGCGGAGAGGCTGCAACGCAGTGTTACGACCCGACGCGCTGCAACGCAGTGTTACGACCCGACCCGACGCGCTGCACTCCCTAAAATCACACGCAGAGCCTGCAGTGCCAACGGGGGATGGTGCATTGCCAGTGTTACGGAGCAACTGCAGTTTGTACGCAGCCAGGAAGATCTGCCCGTGTGAGATGGACTAGTGGGGGGGGGGGGGGGGGGGAATGGGGATTAACGATAATTAAGATTTTTGGACTCATTATTTTATATCCTTATATGTAAGGGGGGGAGGGGTGGGTGGGATGGAGTTCTGTATTATATATTATTTTATCCTTATCTGATTCCTGCTCTTCCTCACCTGACAAACCTTCACCTGGAACTACACCGCATAGGAATAAGGAGGAGCGTCGAAGACTGACAATGGCTGTTCTGGAGGGGGGAGGGGGAGGGGGAGGCGAGGAGAAAGGGGGGAGGGGCCCAATGAGATGATACTCTACATTAAAGGTTATATTAGCTAGTTCTGCTAATCTGCCAGGGGATGTTTAAGCCTGTGTCCTGGATATAATATGTATAAATATATACAGAACAAAGTGTGTATATCTATCCACTGTAGCTTATTCTCCGCTCTTGGTTATTTTTATTTTATTTTTTAATTTTTTTGTACGCAATTATACGGTGAAGGGGGGCGCGTCCGGCGCGATCGTCCCCGCGATTCCAGAACTACCGCCCTCTCTTCTTCTCAGACTTAAACCTGAACTCCAGGCAGATGTGATCATCGCACATGAATGCAGCGATTGTATGAATTAACGGATGTTTAATGTATTTTTAAATGTTACAAAGTACCTGGATTATTACAGGTGTTTATATAGCGCTGACCACTTATGCAGTGCTTTTACTTATGTTGTATAGAAGTCCCCCCCCCCCCCCCCCCCAAGGAGCTTACACTCTAAGGCCCCCTACCTCACATCCATACATAAACTAGGGGCAATTGATGTCCTATTCGCCCTCCTGTATAACAACACTGAGACTGGGAGAGGGATGGCCACCCCCTGCTGCGTGTACAGAGGGAGAGAGCAGAGGGTTCATCTCATCAGTGGGCTGCTGCTTATTCTAAATTACCTGGGGGAGTGGTCTAGAAGTGCTGTAAATACTTTAGAGGCCCCCAGACCTGGCTACACAGCCTGGCAGAAGGTGGCAAAATCACTGGCTGAACAAGATTGTGAACCCTTTGGAAAGTAAAACTCTATTTTGGCAGTTTGCTTGGAGTTCAGTTTTAACAATCTTCTGTTTTCTCTCTCGCCTGATTCCTTCAATCTTTACTGTTCTGCTGCCCTTTCTTCTCAGTAGATTTGGTCCACCTTCCTGTCCTTCAAACCCTGAGCCAGCTTCTGCTCACTTCTGGCTGACTAGTCTGCCTGCTGTCCTGTCCAAAATGACCTCGCCTGCTGTCCTGTCCAAAATGACCTCGCTTGCTGTCCTGTCCAAAATGACCTCGCCTGCTGTCCTGTCCAAAATGACCTCGCTTGCTGTCCTGTCCAAAATGACCTCGCCTGCTGTCCTGTCCAAAATGACCTCGCCTGCTGTCCTGTCCAACATGACCTCGCCTGCTGTCCTGTCCAACATGACCTCGCCTGCTGTCCTGTCCAAAATGACCTCGCCTGCTGTCCTGTCCAACATGACCTCGCCTGCTGTCCTGTCCAACATGACCTCGCCTGCTGTCCTGTCCAAAATGACCTCGCCTGCTGTCCTGTCCAACATGACCTCGCCTGCTGTCCTGTCCAAAATGACCTCGTCTGCTGTCCTGTCCAACATGACCTCGCCTGCTGTCCTGTCCAAAATGACCTCGTCTGCTGTCCTGTCCAACATGACCTCGCCTGCTGTCCTGTCCAAAATGACCTCACCTGCTGTCCTGTCCAAAATGACCTCACCTGCTGTCCTGTCCAAAATGACCTCGTCTGCTGTCCTGTCCAACATGACCTCGCCTGCTGTCCTGTCCAAAATGACCTCACCTGCTGTGCTGTCCAAAATGACCTCGCCTGCTGTCCTGTCCAAAATGACCTCACCTGCTGTCCTGTCCAACATGACCTCGCCTGCTGTCCTGTCCAAAATGACCTCGCCTGCTGTCCTGTCCTGTCCAAAATGACCTCGCCTGCTGTCCTGTCCAAAATGACCTCGCCTGCTGTCCTGTCCAAAATGACCTCACCTGCTGTCCTGTCCAAAATGACCTCACCTGCTGTCCTGTCCAAAATGACCTCACCTGCTGTCCTGTCCAAAATGACCTCACCTGCTGTCCTGTCCAAAATGACCTCACCTGCTGTCCTGTCCAAAATGACCTCACCTGCTGTCCTGTCCAAAATGACCTCGCCTGCTGTCCTGTCCAAAATGACCTCGCCTGCTGTCCTGTCCAAAATGACCTCACCTGGTGTCCTGTCCAAAATGACCTCACCTGGTGTCTTGACTTTAGGAGAGATTTTTTTTTTTTACTTTGACATTTAAATTTTTACTTTTAAATGCTAATCATCCCTTCATATTTCTCCCTTCCAACCTGGATTTTCCACCCTAACCTGGCTTTGCCCCTTCTCCTCTTTCCCACCTGGCTTCTCCCCTCCAGTTCCTCTTCTCTTCACTCTAACTAGGCATCTCCCCTCTCTCCCCCCTCTAACCTGCCACCCCCCCCCCCCCCAACTGGCTCCTTTCCTCCCTCCCCCTCTAACCTGGTATCCCCCCCCCCAACCTGGCATCTCCCCTCCCCCTACTAACCTGGCATCTCTCCTACCTTCCCCTCTAACATGCCTCCTCTTTTTCTAGGCCCGTAACCCGGCTCCTTCCCTTCTCTCCTCTCCCCTGTGACTCGGCTCCTTCCCTTCTCTCCTCTCCCCTGTGACCCGGCTCCTTCCCTTCTCTCCTCTCCCCTGTGACTCGGCTCCTTCCCTTCTCTCCTCTCACCAGTGACCCGGCTCCTTCCCTTCTCTCCTCTCCCCTGTGACTCGGCTCCTTCCCTTCTCTCCTCTCCCCTGTGACCCGGCTCCTTCCCTTCTCTCCTCTCCCCTGTGACCCGGCTCCTTCCCTTCTCTCCTCTCCCCTGTGACCCGGCTCCTTCCCTTCTCTCCTCTCCCCTGTGACCCGGCTCCTTCCCTTCTCTCCTCTCCCCTGTGACCCGGCTCCTTCCCTTCTCTCCTCTCCCCTGTGACCCGGCTCCTTCCCTTCTCTCCTCTCCCCTGTGACCCGGCTCCTTCCCTTATCTTATTTTCTTCTCTTCTTCCATTTCCTCTGACCTTTCTCTCCTTTTCTTCTCCCCTGTAGCCCGGCTCCTCCTCACTCTGGCCTGACTTCCTCCTACCTCTATTTCTCAGTGTAACCCGGCTTCTCTCCTTTAACACGTCTTCTCCCCTTTTTATTCCTTTTCCTCCTAACCTGGCTTTTCCCCGACTGCTTTTCCTCCCTGTCCTTGTTTGTCCTCGCCTTTTTCTGCCCTCTGACCTTGCTCTCACTATAACCTGGTTCCTGCTCTGCACCGGAGTAGACTGTCATACATTCTTTGCTGTCAGTGTGTGTCTTGCACCATTTTCACCTTTCCCTTCTCGTCCTTCACCTTGTCAATGTTCTGGACCGTAAGTGTCTTCATTTCAGGCTGAAAGAGAAAATTCACTTTTTAAAACACACAATTCCTCATGTACATGAAGCTGTGCTGTGGCCGTGTTCTGGCTGCATCCAACTATTCTGGTGTGCTTTCATGTTCCCTTTTTTTTTTTTAGTATATTGTATAGAAATAAACCTCCATATACATTGTGTTTTACATTCTGTGTAGCTGACGTGATCTAGTTTTCCATATGAGGTTTTAGTTGGGGCACTTTGGTGTTTTGGAGCTATGCGTGAACTTTAGGTGATGGGAGATGAGCACTGTGGTGGTGGTGAGAGAAGAGCATGATGGGATGTGAGCGCTGATGGTGGTGGTGGGGAAAGAAAAGCATAAAGGGAGGTGAGCACTGTGGTGGTGGTGGGGAAAGAAAAGCATAAAGGGAGGTGAGCACTGTGGTGAGAGAAGAGCATGATGGGATGTGAGCACTGATGGTGGTGGTGAGAAAAGAGCACAATGGGAGGGTGAACACTGTGGTGGTGGTGGGGAAAGAAAAGCATAAAGGGAGGTGAGCACTGTGGTGAGAGAAGAGCATGATGGGATGTGAGCACTGTGGTGGTGGTGGTGGTGAGAGAAAAGCATGATGGGAGGATGAACACCGTGGTGGTGGGGAGAGAAGAGCATAAAGGGAGGTGAGCACTGTGGGGAGAGAAGAGCATGATGGGAGGTGAGTACTGTGGTGAGAGAAGAGCACTATGAGAGGTGAGAGAAGAGCATGATGGGAGGTGAGCACTGTGGTGGGGAGAGAAAATCATGATGGGAGGTGAGCACTGTGGTGGTGGTGAGAGAAGAGCATGATGGAAGGTGAGCACTGTGGCGATGGTGAGAGAGGAGCATGATGGGAGGTGAGCACTGTGGCGATGGTGAGAGAGGAGCATGATGGGAGGTGAGCACTGTGGCGATGGTGAGAGAGGAGCATGATGGGAGGTGAGCACTGTGGCGATGGTGAGAGAGGAGCATGATGAGAGTTGAGCACTGTGAGAGAAGAGCATGATGGGAGGTGAGCACTGTGGTGGGGAGAGAAGAGCATGAAGGAAGGTAAGCACTGTGGCGATGGTGAGAGAAGAGCATGATGGGAGGTGAGCACTGTGGTGATGGTGAGAGAGGAGCATGATGGGAGATGAGCACTGTGGCGATGGTGAGAGAGGAGCATGATGGGAGGTGAGCACTGTGGTGGTGAGAGAGGAGCATGATGGAAGGTGAGCACTGTGGCGATGGTGAGAGAGGAGCACTGTGGTGGTGAGTAGGGTTGCACTGATACCGATACCAAGCTTTTGCACAAGTATTGGTGCTTGTTGAAATGCTCCGATGCTTGATCCGATATCTGTTGTAAGGGACCAGGCATCCTCAGTGTAGCAGGAGGGGCCGGGCAGCCTCATAGGTGATCGGTTTGGCAACAGGGGCAATTACAAGCACCGATCCCCCTGTATAGCCTTTCCGTAAAGCAGCTGACAGCCACTTCTCCTCTCCCTCCTGTCAGCTGCTTTACTGAAAGGCTATACAGGGCGATCAGTGCTTGTAATTGCCCCTGTTGCCACACCGATTACCCCCGACTATCCTTGGGTCTTCCTCTGGCTTCAGGTGTCCTCCTCCTTCCTTTTCTGAATGCAGTGTCAGTAATCACTGACTCTGTTCATAACTGAGCATCGTAAATTGTTTGCTTCAGTTTATGACTGGAGAGGAGCCTCCGTCTCCTCTCCATTCATCTTCAGTGCAGCTGAGGCTGCAGAGAAAGGGATTGGGGAATCTGTGTCCTCTCTGTCCCGTGTCCTCTCTGTCCCCCCTGTGTCCTCTCTGTCCCCCCTGTGTGTCCCCCCTGTGTCCTCTGTCCCCTGATATGTAACCAAACCCCCCCAAAAACAGGACTGATAAATAAGCATTCTTAAAAAAAAATGTAATTTCTGACAGTCCACACCTCATCAGTGCTGCATATTAGTGGCACTGTACATGTCATTTAAAAAAAAGGATCGGAGAGTACTGGGGGGGGGTTTGTAATTGGTAATTGTACTCTGTCTTAAAAAAGTGGTATCAGTGCAACCCTAGTGGTGAGAGGAGAGCATGGACGTGTTGGATGAGGTTGCAGAGCCCAAAAGGTAAAAGGGTCATGTGACCGGCTCAACCCCGACCAACTTGTAAACACCGCCTGCAAAGCGCCCTGAAAGAGTTGTGGAGCTTTCACACTGGAACGGTGCGCTGGCAGGACGCTAAACATAAAAAAGGTCCTATCAGCATCTTTGGAGCGGTGCATCCATTGAAATCAATGGGGCGGCGCAGTTATACCGCCGGCATAGTGCTGCTTTTACTGTAGCAGCGCTTTGCGGTGGTTTTAACTTTTTCGCAGCTGTTTTTTAATTCTTTCTCGGCCGCTAGAGGGAGGGGGTAAAAGTGCCCTGCTAGCAGCTGAATAGCGCTGCAAAATTGACAGTAAAGCGCTACTAAAAATAGCGGCTATTTACCGCCGACGCACCCACCGCCCCAGTGCGAAAGGGGCATTACTGTTCTTTCCTGTTACAACAAATATCTGGTGCTTCTGAGACCGTTGGTAATAGAAATCTTGCTCTAAGATTATCCCTTTGTTAGGAGGATGGCGGCAGAGCGGATCTTTACGTCGCTGTCGGGTGATCCGGCACTTCTGGGTAGGGGGGCTTGGCATTCATTCAGAAAAGGCAAGGTGTTCTATGAATGGCGCCCGTGCTGAACACGCAACCTCTTGTATTCACAATACATCAGACCGGCCGCTCCGCATGGGATCCAGAAGAACATGGAGATCCCTAGTAGAGCCTTCTACAGCGATTTCCGGCTTCCAGGGGGGCATCAGCCAGGTATAGCATATAACATGCTTGCATTACATTGGTCCAAGCTGTAGCCATACCTGGAATTCTTTCAAGTTTGGGAGCTGTCTTCCTTTAAAGTGATAGTGATGGTGGAAAAAAATAAATAAAAATAATTCCCCTACAAGACAGCGTCATAATGTGCTAGTATGCATTGCATACTAGCACATTATGAGAGACTTACTTTAGATCGAAGCCCTCCAGCGCTGTGCTTTCACCACTGAGAGGGTTTCCATTCTCCCCTCCTCAGGTCTTCTTTCTGGGTTTATGTCCTTCCGGCTAATGTGCTATGAGTGGCCGGGGGCGCAATGACGTCACTCCTGCGCGTGTTTATTGCACATGCGCTCATAGAGTGCCGGACATTCAGAGCGCATGTGCCGGTGATGTCATCAGCTGCATGCACTCTGAAGATCTCCTAAACTGTGCAAGTTCAGGCGATAGTCACAGTACCTACAGCTAAGCCTTACTAGAGGCCTGCCTGTAGGTACAAGGGGAAGAACAGGTTTTTTTTTTTTTTTTTTGTTTGTTTGTTTTTTTTTTTTTGTTTTTTTTTTTTTTGTGGTTTTTTTTCTTTTTTTTTTTTTTCTGTGTTTTTTTTTTTTTCTGTGTTTTGTTTTTGTTTTGTTTTTTTACCACGTTAAAGCATCCATTAACAGTTTAAAAAAAAGTCTTGTAACCAAACTGTCAAACCATCCAATGGCCGGTGTCATGATGGATCACATGTGCAGCATGTTGGCAGTTGTAGGTTAAACAGAGGCCAGTGTCCTCTACACCGAGGAGGGGGGGGGGGCAGGGATTGCATTCAGTATTATGGTTGCCCTCAATGGGCTGGTTGTATCTGTAAGACGACGTTCAGAGCACACCAATCTCCTTACATCAGATGTCAAACCCCTCCCCCCCTTACCTTGTACTATTGCTCGGAAGAAGAAGGTGGGGGAAGAGCTGGGAAGCAGAATGTTCAGAGTGTGGAGGAGCACCAGAGGAGGGCTGGAGTCAGCTGAATACTGAAACCAGAGAAGGCAAAGGGGGTGCTGCAGCTGCACAGAGAGGCCCGGGATCTGTAGGAGGAGTTCTGTCCTCTCTGATGCCAACTGCTGAGATGGGAGAGGCGGAGTCGAGCCTCTCCGCAGCTGCATGGAAGAGCACAGGATCTGTAGGAGGAGTTCTGTCCTCTCTGATGCCAACTGCTGAGATGGGAGAGGAGTCGAGCCTCTCCGCAGCTGCATGGAATAGCACAGGATCTGTAGGAGGAGTTCTGTCCTCTCTGATGCCAACTGCTGAGATGGGGGAGGCGGAGTCGAGCCTCTCCGCAGCTGCATGGAAGAGCACAGGATCTGGTGGAGGAGTTCTGCTGCCCAAGGCTGAGACGAGGTGAGGGGTGGAGGTGCAGCTGCGGGCGAGGTGCAAGGACCACATGAAATGGCCTGACGGGGCTTTGTGTCTGACCCGTGCGCTGCAGTACCAAATGAGATTTCCCTGCAGTCTCCGGTCTACACTCTGTATAATGTACATTTCCCTTCTATTTCTGTATGGGGATGACGGCTCTAATTTTTTTTATTAAAAAATAATTAAAAAATCATCCAGTCCATTTTTCCTAATGATATCCGGCAGTCACATGACCCAGCTCGAGAAGAGGGGGAAGGGAGGAAGAGGAGGGGCAAGGAAAGAGGAAGAGTGGAGGAGGAAGTGGAAGGGAGGAGGGGGATGGAAGAAGGGAGGAGGAGCAAGTGAAGGGGGAAGGGAGGAGGGGGGAAGAAGAAGGAGGAAGTGGAAGGGAGGAGGGGGATGGAAGAAGGGAGGAGGAGCAAGTGAAGGGGGAAGGGAGGAGGGGGGAAGAAGGAGGAGGAAGTGGAAGGGAGGAGGGGGATGGAAGAAGGGAGGAGGAGCAAGTGAAGGGGGAAGGAAAAAGGGAGGAGTGGGGAGGAAGGAGGGAAAGAGGAGGAGGGGGACGGAGGGAGGAGGAGGAAGGGGGATAAGGAGGATAGGGAAGGAGGGAGGGGGAGCAAGTGAAGGGGGAAGGAAAATGGGAGGAGTGGGGAGGGAAAGAGGAGGAGGGGGACGGAGGGAGGAGGAGGAAGGGGGATGAGGAGGATAGGGAAGGAGGGAGGGGGAGCCCGGTATTGAAGGGGTAATAGGAGTAGTCTAGAAATATGCCTACAATATTTATTTGTATTATTTTCCTTCCACTTCACAATTATGTGACACTTTGTATTGGTCTCTCACATAAAATCCCAATAGAAAACATTTACAGTTTTTGGTTGTAACAAAATATGGGGAATTTCAAGGGGTATGAATACTTTTTCAAGGCTCTGTATATATGTGAGCCGCTCAGACTGCTGGGAAGCCCTGTGTGAGTGCCGGCTAGGAAGGAGCTCGCCCACATTCCAGACAATGACAGATAAGAGTGTGAGGGTCAGGTGTATGTAATATGCAATATAATATATAGAGGTCGGGGGTGGGGTGTATGTAATATGCAATATAATATATAGAGGTCGGGGGTCAGGTGTATGTAATATACAATTGTAGCACTGACCCCCGAAGGAGCGGCTGGTTTTGCTGGGCCTACCGATACCTTCTACATCTCGTGCTCATCTGGGGGGTTTCTTGAGGTTGATGGCCCAATAAACTGTAGAGACCGACACTTGAATCCCTTTAGGAATTTTTATTTGCAAAACTGAACAGAACACAGTCTTTCAGTAGGGAATAGAGGGTATGGGTAGGGAAGCTCTCAGTAGGGAATAGAGGGTATGGGTAGGGAAGCTCTCAGTAGGGAATAGAGGGTATGGGTAGGGAAGCTCTCAGTAGGGAATAGAGGGTATGGGTAGGGAAGCTCTCAGTAGGGAATAGAGGGGATGGGTAGTGAAGCTCTCAGTAGGGAATAGAGGGTATGGGTATGGAAGGTCTCAGTAGGGAATAGAGGGTATGGGTAGGGAAGCTCTCAGTAGGGAATAGAGGGTATGGGTATGGAAGGACTCAGTAGGGAATAGAGGGTATGGGTAGTAAAGCTCTCAGTAGGGAATAGAGGGTATAGGTATGGAAGCTCTCGGTAGGGAATAGAGGGTATGGGTAGGGAAGCTCTCAGTAGGGAATAGAGGGTATGGGTAGGGAAGCTCTCAGTAGGGAATAGAGGGTATGGGTATGGAAGGTCTCAGTAGGGAATAGAGGGTATGGGTAGGGAAGCTCTCAGTAGGGAATAGAGGGTATGGGTATGGAAGGACTCAGTAGGGAATAGAGGGTATGGGTAGTAAAGCTCTCAGTAGGGAATAGAGGGTATAGGTATGGAAGCTCTCAGTAGGGAATAGAGGGTATAGGTATGGAAGCTCTCAGTAGGGAATAGTGGGTATGGGTAGGGAAGCTCTCAGTAGGGAATAGAGGGTATGGGTAGGGAAGCTCTCAGTAGGGAATAGAGGGTATAGGTATGGAAGCTCTCAGTTGGGAATAGAGGGTATGGGTAGGGAAGCTCTCAGTAGGGAATAGAGGGTATAGGTATGGAAGGTCTCAGTAGGGAATAGAGGGTATGGGTAGAGAAGCTCTCAGTAGGGAATAGAGGGTATAGGTAATGAAGCTCTCAGTAGGGAATAGAGGGTATGGGTAGTGAAGCTCTCAGTAGGGAATAGAGGGTATGGGTAGGGAAGCTCTCAGTAGAGAATAGAGGGTATGGGTAGTAAAGCTCTCAGTAGGGAATAGAGGGTATGGGTAGGGAAGCTCTCAGTAGGGAATAGAGGGTATAGGTATGGAAGCTCTCAGTAGGGAATAGAGGGGATGGGTAGGGAAGCTCTCAGTAGGGAATAGAGGGTATGGGTATGGAAGCTCTCAGTTGGGAATAGAGGGTATAGGTATGGAAGCTCTTAGTAGGGAATAGAGGGTATGGGTAGGGAAGCTCTCAGTAGGGAATAGAGGGTATAGGTATGGAAGCTCTCAGTAGGGAATAGAGGGTATGGGTAGTGAAGCTCTCAGTAGGGAATAGAGGGTATTGGTAGGGAAGCTCTCAGTAGGGAATAGAGGGTATAGGTATGGAAGCTCTCAGTAGGGAATAGAGGGTATGGGTAGTAAAGCTCTCAGTAGGGAATAGAGGGTATTGGTAGGGAAGATCTCAGTAGGGAATAGAGGGTATGGGTAGGGAAGCTCTCAGTAGGGAATAGAGGGGATGGGTAGTGAAGCTCTCAGTAGGGAATAGAGGGTATGGGTATGGAAGGTCTCAGTAGAGAATAGAGGGTATGGGTAGGGAAGCTCTCAGTAGGGAATAGAGGGTATGGAAGGACTCAGTAGGGAATAGAGGGTATGGGTAGTAAAGCTCTCAGTAGGGAATAGAGGGTATAGGTATGGAAGCTCTCGGTAGGGAATAGAGGGTATGGGTAGGGAAGCTCTCAGTAGGGAATAGAGGGGATGGGTAGTGAAACTCTCAGTAGGGAATAGAGGGTATGGGTATGGAAGGTCTCAGTAGGGAATAGAGGGTATGGGTAGGGAAGCTCTCAGTAGGGAATAGAGGGTATGGGTATGGAAGGACTCAGTAGGGAATAGAGGGTATGGGTAGTAAAGCTCTCAGTAGGGAATAGAGGGTATAGGTATGGAAGCTCTCGGTAGGGAATAGAGGGTATGGGTAGGGAAGCTCTCAGTAGGGAATAGAGGGTATGGGTAGGGAAGCTCTCAGTAGGGAATAGAGGGTATGGGTATGGAAGGTCTCAGTAGGGAATAGAGGGTATGGGTAGGGAAGCTCTCAGTAGGGAATAGAGGGTATGGGTATGGAAGGACTCAGTAGGGAATAGAGGGTATGGGTAGTAAAGCTCTCAGTAGGGAATAGAGGGTATGGGTAGTAAAGCTCTCAGTAGGGAATAGAGGGTATAGGTATGGAAGCTCTCGGTAGGGAATAGAGGGTATGGGTAGGGAAGCTCTCAGTAGGGAATAGAGGGTATGGGTAGGGAAGCTCTCAGTAGGGAATAGAGGGTATAGGTATGGAAGCTCTCAGTTGGGAATAGAGGGTATGGGTAGGGAAGCTCTCAGTAGGGAATAGAGGGTATAGGTATGGAAGGTCTCAGTAGGGAATAGAGGGTATGGGTAGAGAAGCTCTCAGTAGGGAATAGAGGGTATAGGTAATGAAGCTCTGAGTAGGGAATAGAGGGTATGGGTAGTGAAGCTCTCAGTAGGGAATAGAGGGTATGGGTAGGGAAGCTCTCAGTAGAGAATAGAGGGTATGGGTAGTAAAGCTCTCAGTAGGGAATAGAGGGTATAGGTAATGAAGCTCTGAGTAGGGAATAGAGGGTATGGGTAGTGAAGCTCTCAGTAGGGAATAGAGGGTGTGGGTAGGGAAGCTCTCAGTAGGGAATAGAGGGTATGGGTAGGGAAGCTCTCAGTAGAGAATAGAGGGTATGGGTAGGGAAGCTCTCAGTAGGGAATAGAGGGTATGGGTATGGAAGCTCTCAGTTGGCAATAGAGGGTATGGGTAGGGAAGCTCTCAGTAAGGAATAGAGGGTATAGGTATGGAAGCTCTCAGTAGGGAATAGAGGGGATGGGTAGGGAAGCTCTCAGTAGGGAATAGAGGGTATGGGTATGGAAGCTCTCAGTTGGGAATAGAGGGTATAGGTATGGAAGCTCTCAGTAGGGAATAGAAGGTATGGGTAGGGAAGCTCTCAGTAGGGAATAGAGGGTATAGGTATGGAAGCTCTCAGTAGGGAATAGAGGGTATGGGTAGTGAAGCTCTCAGTAGGGAAGAGAGGGTATGGGTAGTAAAGCTCTCAGTAGGGAATAGAGGGTATTGGTAGGGAAGATCTCAGTAGGGAATAGAGGGTATGGGTAGGGAAGCTCTCAGTAGGGAATAGAGGGTATGGGTATGGAAGCTCTCAGTAGGGAATAGAGGGTATGGGTAGGGAAGCTCTCGGTAGGGAATAGAGGGTATGGGTAGGGAAGCTCTCAGTAGGGAATAGAGGGTATGGGTAGGGAAGCTCTCAGTAGGGAATAGAGGGTATGGGTATGGAAGCTCTCAGTAGGGAATAGAGGGTATAGGTATGTAAGCTCTCAGTTGGGAATAGAGGGTATGGGTAGGGAAGCTCTCGGTAGGGAATAGAGGGTATGGGTAGGGAAGCTCTCGGTAGGGAATAGAGGGTGTGGGTAGGGAAGCTCTCAGTAGGGAATAGAGGGTATGGGTAGGGAATAGAGGGGATGGGTAGGGAAGCTCTCGGTAGGGAATAGAGGGGATGGGTAGGGAAGCTCTCGGTAGGGAATAGAGGGGATGGGTATGGAAGCTCTCAGTAGGGAATAGAGGGTATGGGTAGTGAAGCTCTCGGTAGGGAATAGTGGGTATGGGTAGGGAAGCTCTCAGTAGGGAATAGAGGGGATGGGTAGGGAAGCTCTCGGTAGGGAATAGAGGGTATGGGTAGGGAAGCTCTCGGTAGGGAATAGAGGGGATGGGTATGGAAGCTCTCAGTAGGGAATAGAGGGTATGGGTAGGGAAGCTCTCAGTTGGGAATAGAGGGTATGGGTAGGGAAGCTCTCAGTTGGGAATAGAGGGTATGGGTAGGAAAGCTCTCAGTAGGGAATAGAGGATATGGGTAGGGAAGCTCTCAATAGGGAATAGAGGGTATAGGTATGGAAGCTCTCAGTAGGGAATAGAGGATATGGGTAGGGAAGCTCTCAGTAGGGAATAGAGGGTATGGGTAGTGAAGCTCTCAGTAGGGAATAGAGGGTATGAGTAGGGAAGCTCTCAGTAGGGAATAGAGGGGATGGGTAGTGAAGCTCTCAGTAGGGAATAGAGGGTATGGGTATGGAAGGTCTCAGTAGGGAATAGAGGGTATGGGTAGGGAAGCTCTCAGTAGGGAATAGAGGGTATGGGTATGGAAGCTCTCGGTAGGGAATAGAGGATATGGGTAGGGAAGCTCTCAGTAGGGAATAGAGGGTATGGGTAGTGAAGCTCTCAGTAGGGAATAGAGGGTATGAGTAGGGAAGCTCTCAGTAGGGAATAGAGGGGATGGGTAGTGAAGCTCTCAGTAGGGAATAGAGGGTATGGGTATGGAAGGTCTCAGTAGGGAATAGAGGGTATGGGTAGGGAAGCTCTCAGTAGGGAATAGAGGGTATGGGTATGGAAGCTCTCGGTAGGGAATAGAGGGTATGGGTAAGGAAGCTCTCGGTAGGGAATAGAGGGTGTGGGTAGGGAAGCTCTCAGTAGGGAATAGAGGGTATGGGTAGGGAAGCTCTCAGTAGGGAATAGAGGGTATGGGTAGGGAAGCTCTCGGTAGGGAATAGAGGGGATGGGTAGGGAAGCTCTCGGTAGGGAATAGAGGGGATGGGTAGGGAAGCTCTCGGTAGGGAATAGAGGGGATGGGTAGTGAAGCTCTCGGTAGGGAATAGTGGGTATGGGTAGGGAAGCTCTCAGTAGGGAATAGAGGGGATGGGTAGGGAAGCTCTCGGTAGGGAATAGAGGGTATGGGTAGGGAAGCTCTCGGTAGGGAATAGAGGGTATGGGTAGGGAAGCTCTCGGTAGGGAATAGAGGGTATAGGTATGGAAGCTCTCGGTAGGGAATAGAGGGTATGGGTAGGGAAGCTCTCAGTAGGGAATAGAGGGTATGGGTAGGGAAGCTCTCAGTTGGGAATAGAGGGGATGGGTAGGGAAGCTCTCAGTAGGGAATAGAGGGTATGGGTATGGAAGGTCTCAGTAGGGAATAGAGGGTATGGGTAGGGTAGCTCTCAGTAGGGAATAGAGGGTATGGGTATGGAAGGACTCAGTAGGGAATAGAGGGTATGGGTAGTAAAGCTCTCAGTAGGGAATAGAGGGTATAGGTATGGAAGCTCTCGGTAGGGAATAGAGGGTATGGGTAGGGAAGCTCTCAGTAGGGAATAGAGGGTATGGGTATGGAAGGTCTCAGTAGGGAATAGAGGGTATGGGTATGGAAGGTCTCAGTAGGGAATAGAGGATATGGGTAGGGAAGCTCTCAGTAGGGAATAGAGGGTATGGGTATGGAAGGTCTCAGTAGGGAATAGAGGATATGGGTAGGGAAGCTCTCAGTAGGGAATAGAGGGTATGGGTATGGAAGGTCTCAGTAGGGAATAGAGGGTATGGGTAGGGAAGCTCTCAGTAGGGAATAGAGGGTATGGGTATGGAAGGTCTCAGTAGGGAATAGAGGATATGGGTAGGGAAGCTCTCAATAGGGAATAGAGGGTATAGGTATGGAAGCTCTCAGTAGGGAATAGAGGATATGGGTAGGGAAGCTCTCAGTAGGGAATAGAGGGTATGGGTAGTGAAGCTCTCAGTAGGGAATAGAGGGTATGGGTAGGGAAGCTCTCAGTAGGGAATAGAGGGGATGGGTAGGAAAGCTCTCAGTAGGGAATAGAGGATATGGTTAGGGAAGCTCTCAATAGGGAATAGAGGGTATAGGTATGGAAGCTCTCAGTAGGGAATAGAGGATATGGGTAGGGAAGCTCTCAGTAGGGAATAGAGGGTATGGGTAGTGAAGATCTCAGTAGGGAATAGAGGGTATGAGTAGGGAAGCTCTCAGTAGGGAATAGAGGGTATGGGTAGTGAAGATCTCAGTAGGGAATAGAGGGTATGGGTAGGGAAGCTCTCAGTTGGGAATAGAGGGTATGGGTATGGAAGCTCTCAGTAGGGAATAGAGGGGATGGGTAGTGAAGCTCTCAGTAGGGAATAGAGGGTATGGGTATGGAAGGTCTCAGTAGGGAATAGAGGGTATGGGTAGGGAAGCTCTCAGTAGGGAATAGAGGGTATGGGTATGGAAGCTCTCGGTAGGGAATAGAGGGTATGGGTAAGGAAGCTCTCGGTAGGGAATAGAGGGTGTGGGTAGGGAAGCTCTCAGTAGGGAATAGAGGGTATGGGTAGGGAAGCTCTCAGTAGGAAATAGAGGGTATGGGTAGGGAAGCTCTCGGTAGGGAATAGAGGGGATGGGTAGGGAAGCTCTCGGTAGGGAATAGAGGGGATGGGTAGGGAAGCTCTCGGTAGGGAATAGAGGGGATGGGTAGTGAAGCTCTCGGTAGGGAATAGTGGGTATGGGTAGGGAAGCTCTCGGTAGGGAATAGAGGGGATGGGTAGGGAAGCTCTCGGTAGGGAATAGAGGGTATGGGTAGGGAAGCTCTCAGTAGGGAATAGAGGGTATGGGTAGGGAAGCTCTCAGTAGGGAATAGAGGGTATAGGTATGGAAGGTCTCAGTAGGGAATAGAGGGTATGGGTAGGGAAGCTCTCAGTAGGGAATAGAGGGTATGGGTATGGAAGGACTCAGTAGGGAATAGAGGGTATGGGTAGTAAAGCTCTCAGTAGGGAATAGAGGGTATAGGTATGGAAGCTCTCGGTAGGGAATAGAGGGTATGTGTAGGGAAGCTCTCAGTAGGGAATAGAGGGTATAGGTATGGAAGCTCTCAGTAGGGAATAGAGGGTATGGGTAGGGAAGCTCTCAGTAGGGAATAGAGGGTATGGGTATGGAAGGACTCAGTAGGGAATAGAGGGTATGGGTAGTAAAGCTCTCAGTAGGGAATAGAGGGTATAGGTAGGGAAGCTCTCAGTAGGGAATAGAGGGTATGGGTAGGGAAGCTCTCAGTAGGGAATAGAGGGTATAGGTATGGAAGCTCTCAGTAGGGAATAGAGGGTATAGGTAATGAAGCTCTCAGTAGGGAATAGAGGGTATGGGTAGTGAAGCTCTCAGTAGGGAATAGAGGGTATGGGTAGGGAAGCTCTCAGTAGAGAATAGAGGGTATGGGTAGTAAAGCTCTCAGTAGGGAATAGAGGGTATGGGTAGGGAAGCTCTCAGTAGGGAATAGAGGGTATAGGTATGGAAGCTCTCAGTAGGGAATAGAGGGGATGGGTAGGGAAGCTCTCAGTAGGGAATAGAGGGTATGGGTATGGAAGCTCTCAGTTGGGAAATGAGGGTATAGGTATGGAAGCTCTCAGTAGGGAATAGAGGGTATGGGTAGGGAAGCTCTCAGTAAGGAATAGAGGGTATAGGTATGGAAGCTCTCAGTAGGGAATAGAGGGGATGGGTAGGGAAGCTCTCAGTAGGGAATAGAGGGTATGGGTATGGAAGCTCTCAGTTGGGAAATGAGGGTATAGGTATGGAAGCTCTCAGTAGGGAATAGAGGGTATGGGTAGGGAAGCTCTCAGTAGGGAATAGAGGGTATAGGTATGGAAGCTCTCAGTAGGGAATAGAGGGTATGGGTAGTGAAGCTCTCAGTAGGGAATAGAGGGTATGGGTAGTAAAGCTCTCAGTAGGGAATAGAGGGTATGGGTAGGGAAGCTCTCAGTAGGGAATAGAGGGTATGGGTATGGAAGCTCTCAGTAGGGAAAAGAGGGTATAGGTATGGAAGCTCTCAGTTGGGAATAGAGGGTATGGGTATGGAAGCTCTCAGTAGGGAATAGAGGGGATGGGTAGGGAAGCTCTCGGTAGGGAATAGAGGGTATGGGTAGGGAAGCTCTCGGTAGGGAATAGAGGGTATGGGTAGGGAAGCTCTCGGTAGGGAATAGAGGGTGTGGGTAGGGAAGCTCTCAGTAGGGAATAGAGGGTATGGGTAGGGAAGCTCTCAGTAGGGAATAGAGGGTATGGGTAGGGAATAGAGGGGATGGGTAGGGAAGCTCTCGGTAGGGAATAGAGGGGATGGGTAGGGAAGCTCTCGGTAGGGAATAGAGGGGATGGGTAGGGAAGCTCTCGGTAGGGAATAGAGGGTATGGGTAGTGAAGCTCTCGGTAGGGAATAGTGGGTATGGGTAGGGAAGCTCTCAGTAGGGAATAGAGGGGATGGGTAGGGAAGCTCTCGGTAGGGAATAGAGGGTATGGGTAGGGAAGCTCTCGGTAGGGAATAGAGGGTATGGGTAGGGAAGCTCTCGGTAGGGAATAGAGGGGATGGGTATGGAAGCTCTCAGTAGGGAATAGAGGGTATGGGTAGGGAAGCTCTCAGTTGGGAATAGAGGGTATGGGTAGGGAAGCTCTCAGTAGGGAATAGAGGGTATGGGTAGGAAAGCTCTCAGTAGGGAATAGAGGATATGGGTAGGGAAGCTCTCAATAGGGAATAGAGGGTATAGGTATGGAAGCTCTCAGTAGGGAATAGAGGATATGGGTAGGGAAGCTCTCAGTAGGGAATAGAGGGTATGAGTAGGGAAGCTCTCAGTAGGGAATAGAGGGGATGGGTAGGGAAGATCTCAGTAGGGAATAGAGGGTATAGGTATGAAGCTCTCAGTTGGGAATAGAGGGTATGGGTAGGGAAGCTCTCAGTCGGGAATAGAGGGTATGGGTATGGAAGCTCTCAGTAGGGAATAGAGGATATGGGTAGGGAAGCTCTCAGTAGGGAATAGAGGGTATGGGTATGGAAGCTCTCAGTAGGGAATAGAGGGTATGAGTAGGGAAGCTCTCAGTAGGGAATAGAGGGTATGAGTAGGGAAGCTCTCAGTAGGGAATAGAGGGTATGGGTATGGAAGCTCTCAGTAGGGAATAGAGGGGATGGGTAGGGAAGCTCTCAGTAGGGAATAGAGGGTATGAGTAGGGAAGCTCTCAGTTGGGAATAGAGGGGATGGGTAGTGAAGCTCTCGGTAGGGAATAGTGGGTATGGGTAGGGAAGCTCTCAGTTGGGAATAGAGGGTATGGGTAGGGAAGCTCTCGGTAGGGAATAGAGGGTATGGGTAGGGAAGCTCTCGGTAGGGAATAGAGGGTGTGGGTAGGGAAGCTCTCAGTAGGGAATAGAGGGTATGGGTAGGGAAGCTCTCAGTAGGGAATAGAGGGTATGGGTAGGGAATAGAGGGGATGGGTAGGGAAGCTCTCGGTAGGGAATAGAGGGGATGGGTAGGGAAGCTCTCGGTAGGGAATAGAGGGGATGGGTATGGAAGCTCTCAGTAGGGAATAGAGGGTATGGGTAGTGAAGCTCTCGGTAGGGAATAGTGGGTATGGGTAGGGAAGCTCTCAGTAGGGAATAGAGGGGATGGGTAGGGAAGCTCTCGGTAGGGAATAGAGGGTATGGGTAGGGAAGCTCTCGGTAGGGAATAGAGGGTATGGGTAGGGAAGCTCTCGGTAGGGAATAGAGGGGATGGGTATGGAAGCTCTCAGTAGGGAATAGAGGGTATGGGTAGGGAAGCTCTCAGTTGGGAATAGAGGGTATGGGTAGGGAAGCTCTCAGTTGGGAATAGAGGGTATGGGTAGGAAAGCTCTCAGTAGGGAATAGAGGATATGGGTAGGGAAGCTCTCAATAGGGAATAGAGGGTATAGGTATGGAAGCTCTCAGTAGGGAATAGAGGATATGGGTAGGGAAGCTCTCAGTAGGGAATAGAGGGTATGGGTAGTGAAGCTCTCAGTAGGGAATAGAGGGTATGAGTAGGGAAGCTCTCAGTAGGGAATAGAGGGGATGGGTAGTGAAGCTCTCAGTAGGGAATAGAGGGTATGGGTATGGAAGGTCTCAGTAGGGAATAGAGGGTATGGGTAGGGAAGCTCTCAGTAGGGAATAGAGGGTATGGGTATGGAAGCTCTCGGTAGGGAATAGAGGATATGGGTAGGGAAGCTCTCAGTAGGGAATAGAGGGTATGGGTAGTGAAGCTCTCAGTAGGGAATAGAGGGTATGAGTAGGGAAGCTCTCAGTAGGGAATAGAGGGGATGGGTAGTGAAGCTCTCAGTAGGGAATAGAGGGTATGGGTATGGAAGGTCTCAGTAGGGAATAGAGGGTATGGGTAGGGAAGCTCTCAGTAGGGAATAGAGGGTATGGGTATGGAAGCTCTCGGTAGGGAATAGAGGGTATGGGTAAGGAAGCTCTCGGTAGGGAATAGAGGGTGTGGGTAGGGAAGCTCTCAGTAGGGAATAGAGGGTATGGGTAGGGAAGCTCTCAGTAGGGAATAGAGGGTATGGGTAGGGAAGCTCTCGGTAGGGAATAGAGGGGATGGGTAGGGAAGCTCTCGGTAGGGAATAGAGGGGATGGGTAGGGAAGCTCTCGGTAGGGAATAGAGGGGATGGGTAGTGAAGCTCTCGGTAGGGAATAGTGGGTATGGGTAGGGAAGCTCTCAGTAGGGAATAGAGGGGATGGGTAGGGAAGCTCTCGGTAGGGAATAGAGGGTATGGGTAGGGAAGCTCTCGGTAGGGAATAGAGGGTATGGGTAGGGAAGCTCTCGGTAGGGAATAGAGGGTATAGGTATGGAAGCTCTCGGTAGGGAATAGAGGGTATGGGTAGGGAAGCTCTCAGTAGGGAATAGAGGGTATGGGTAGGGAAGCTCTCAGTTGGGAATAGAGGGGATGGGTAGGGAAGCTCTCAGTAGGGAATAGAGGGTATGGGTATGGAAGGTCTCAGTAGGGAATAGAGGGTATGGGTAGGGTAGCTCTCAGTAGGGAATAGAGGGTATGGGTATGGAAGGACTCAGTAGGGAATAGAGGGTATGGGTAGTAAAGCTCTCAGTAGGGAATAGAGGGTATAGGTATGGAAGCTCTCGGTAGGGAATAGAGGGTATGGGTAGGGAAGCTCTCAGTAGGGAATAGAGGGTATGGGTAGGGAAGCTCTCAGTAGGGAATAGAGGGTATGGGTATGGAAGGTCTCAGTAGGGAATAGAGGGTATGGGTATGGAAGGTCTCAGTAGGGAATAGAGGATATGGGTAGGGAAGCTCTCAGTAGGGAATAGAGGGTATGGGTATGGAAGGTCTCAGTAGGGAATAGAGGATATGGGTAGGGAAGCTCTCAGTAGGGAATAGAGGGTATGGGTATGGAAGGTCTCAGTAGGGAATAGAGGGTATGGGTAGGGAAGCTCTCAGTAGGGAATAGAGGGTATGGGTATGGAAGGTCTCAGTAGGGAATAGAGGATATGGGTAGGGAAGCTCTCAATAGGGAATAGAGGGTATAGGTATGGAAGCTCTCAGTAGGGAATAGAGGATATGGGTAGGGAAGCTCTCAGTAGGGAATAGAGGGTATGGGTAGTGAAGCTCTCAGTAGGGAATAGAGGGTATGGGTAGGGAAGCTCTCAGTAGGGAATAGAGGGGATGGGTAGGAAAGCTCTCAGTAGGGAATAGAGGGTATGGGTATGGAAGCTCTCAGTAGGGAATAGAGGGTATAGGTATGTAAGCTCTCAGTTGGGAATAGAGGGTATGGGTAGGGAAGCTCTCGGTAGGGAATAGAGGGTATGGGTAGGGAAGCTCTCGGTAGGGAATAGAGGGTGTGGGTAGGGAAGCTCTCAGTAGGGAATAGAGGGTATGGGTAGGGAAGCTCTCAGTAGGGAATAGAGGGTATGGGTAGGGAATAGAGGGGATGGGTAGGGAAGCTCTCGGTAGGGAATAGAGGGGATGGGTAGGGAAGCTCTCGGTAGGGAATAGAGGGGATGGGTATGGAAGCTCTCAGTAGGGAATAGAGGGTATGGGTAGTGAAGCTCTCGGTAGGGAATAGTGGGTATGGGTAGGGAAGCTCTCAGTAGGGAATAGAGGGGATGGGTAGGGAAGCTCTCGGTAGGGAATAGAGGGTATGGGTAGGGAAGCTCTCGGTAGGGAATAGAGGGGATGGGTATGGAAGCTCTCAGTAGGGAATAGAGGGTATGGGTAGGGAAGCTCTCAGTTGGGAATAGAGGGTATGGGTAGGGAAGCTCTCAGTTGGGAATAGAGGGTATGGGTAGGAAAGCTCTCAGTAGGGAATAGAGGATATGGGTAGGGAAGCTCTCAATAGGGAATAGAGGGTATAGGTATGGAAGCTCTCAGTAGGGAATAGAGGATATGGGTAGGGAAGCTCTCAGTAGGGAATAGAGGGTATGGGTAGTGAAGCTCTCAGTAGGGAATAGAGGGTATGAGTAGGGAAGCTCTCAGTAGGGAATAGAGGGGATGGGTAGTGAAGCTCTCAGTAGGGAATAGAGGGTATGGGTATGGAAGGTCTCAGTAGGGAATAGAGGGTATGGGTAGGGAAGCTCTCAGTAGGGAATAGAGGGTATGGGTATGGAAGCTCTCGGTAGGGAATAGAGGATATGGGTAGGGAAGCTCTCAGTAGGGAATAGAGGGTATGGGTAGTGAAGCTCTCAGTAGGGAATAGAGGGTATGAGTAGGGAAGCTCTCAGTAGGGAATAGAGGGGATGGGTAGTGAAGCTCTCAGTAGGGAATAGAGGGTATGGGTATGGAAGGTCTCAGTAGGGAATAGAGGGTATGGGTAGGGAAGCTCTCAGTAGGGAATAGAGGGTATGGGTATGGAAGCTCTCGGTAGGGAATAGAGGGTATGGGTAAGGAAGCTCTCGGTAGGGAATAGAGGGTGTGGGTAGGGAAGCTCTCAGTAGGGAATAGAGGGTATGGGTAGGGAAGCTCTCAGTAGGGAATAGAGGGTATGGGTAGGGAAGCTCTCGGTAGGGAATAGAGGGGATGGGTAGGGAAGCTCTCGGTAGGGAATAGAGGGGATGGGTAGGGAAGCTCTCGGTAGGGAATAGAGGGGATGGGTAGTGAAGCTCTCGGTAGGGAATAGTGGGTATGGGTAGGGAAGCTCTCAGTAGGGAATAGAGGGGATGGGTAGGGAAGCTCTCGGTAGGGAATAGAGGGTATGGGTAGGGAAGCTCTCGGTAGGGAATAGAGGGTATGGGTAGGGAAGCTCTCGGTAGGGAATAGAGGGTATAGGTATGGAAGCTCTCGGTAGGGAATAGAGGGTATGGGTAGGGAAGCTCTCAGTAGGGAATAGAGGGTATGGGTAGGGAAGCTCTCAGTTGGGAATAGAGGGGATGGGTAGGGAAGCTCTCAGTAGGGAATAGAGGGTATGGGTATGGAAGGTCTCAGTAGGGAATAGAGGGTATGGGTAGGGTAGCTCTCAGTAGGGAATAGAGGGTATGGGTATGGAAGGACACAGTAGGGAATAGAGGGTATGGGTAGTAAAGCTCTCAGTAGGGAATAGAGGGTATAGGTATGGAAGCTCTCGGTAGGGAATAGAGGGTATGGGTAGGGAAGCTCTCAGTAGGGAATAGAGGGTATGGGTAGGGAAGCTCTCAGTAGGGAATAGAGGGTATGGGTATGGAAGGTCTCAGTAGGGAATAGAGGGTATGGGTATGGAAGGTCTCAGTAGGGAATAGAGGATATGGGTAGGGAAGCTCTCAGTAGGGAATAGAGGGTATGGGTATGGAAGGTCTCAGTAGGGAATAGAGGATATGGGTAGGGAAGCTCTCAGTAGGGAATAGAGGGTATGGGTATGGAAGGTCTCAGTAGGGAATAGAGGGTATGGGTAGGGAAGCTCTCAGTAGGGAATAGAGGGTATGGGTATGGAAGGTCTCAGTAGGGAATAGAGGATATGGGTAGGGAAGCTCTCAATAGGGAATAGAGGGTATAGGTATGGAAGCTCTCAGTAGGGAATAGAGGATATGGGTAGGGAAGCTCTCAGTAGGGAATAGAGGGTATGGGTAGTGAAGCTCTCAGTAGGGAATAGAGGGTATGGGTAGGGAAGCTCTCAGTAGGGAATAGAGGGGATGGGTAGGAAAGCTCTCAGTAGGGAATAGAGGATATGGTTAGGGAAGCTCTCAATAGGGAATAGAGGGTATAGGTATGGAAGCTCTCAGTAGGGAATAGAGGATATGGGTAGGGAAGCTCTCAGTAGGGAATAGAGGGTATGGGTAGTGAAGATCTCAGTAGGGAATAGAGGGTATGAGTAGGGAAGCTCTCAGTAGGGAATAGAGGGGATGGGTAGGGAAGATCTCAGTAGGGAATAGAGGGTATAGGTATGAAGCTCTCAGTTGGGAATAGAGGGTATGGGTATGGAAGCTCTCAGTAGGGAATAGAGGGGATGGGTAGTGAAGCTCTCAGTAGGGAATAGAGGGTATGGGTATGGAAGGTCTCAGTAGGGAATAGAGGGTATGGGTAGGGAAGCTCTCAGTAGGGAATAGAGGGTATGGGTATGGAAGCTCTCGGTAGGGAATAGAGGGTATGGGTAAGGAAGCTCTCGGTAGGGAATAGAGGGTGTGGGTAGGGAAGCTCTCAGTAGGGAATAGAGGGTATGGGTAGGGAAGCTCTCAGTAGGAAATAGAGGGTATGGGTAGGGAAGCTCTCGGTAGGGAATAGAGGGGATGGGTAGGGAAGCTCTCGGTAGGGAATAGAGGGGATGGGTAGGGAAGCTCTCGGTAGGGAATAGAGGGGATGGGTAGTGAAGCTCTCGGTAGGGAATAGTGGGTATGGGTAGGGAAGCTCTCGGTAGGGAATAGAGGGGATGGGTAGGGAAGCTCTCGGTAGGGAATAGAGGGTATGGGTAGGGAAGCTCTCAGTAGGGAATAGAGGGTATGGGTAGGGAAGCTCTCAGTAGGGAATAGAGGGTATAGGTATGGAAGGTCTCAGTAGGGAATAGAGGGTATGGGTAGGGAAGCTCTCAGTAGGGAATAGAGGGTATGGGTATGGAAGGACTCAGTAGGGAATAGAGGGTATGGGTAGTAAAGCTCTCAGTAGGGAATAGAGGGTATAGGTATGGAAGCTCTCGGTAGGGAATAGAGGGTATGTGTAGGGAAGCTCTCAGTAGGGAATAGAGGGTATAGGTATGGAAGCTCTCAGTAGGGAATAGAGGGTATGGGTAGGGAAGCTCTCAGTAGGGAATAGAGGGTATGGGTATGGAAGGACTCAGTAGGGAATAGAGGGTATGGGTAGTAAAGCTCTCAGTAGGGAATAGAGGGTATAGGTAGGGAAGCTCTCAGTAGGGAATAGAGGGTATGGGTAGGGAAGCTCTCAGTAGGGAATAGAGGGTATAGGTATGGAAGCTCTCAGTAGGGAATAGAGGGTATAGGTAATGAAGCTCTCAGTAGGGAATAGAGGGTATGGGTAGTGAAGCTCTCAGTAGGGAATAGAGGGTATGGGTAGGGAAGCTCTCAGTAGAGAATAGAGGGTATGGGTAGTAAAGCTCTCAGTAGGGAATAGAGGGTATGGGTAGGGAAGCTCTCAGTAGGGAATAGAGGGTATAGGTATGGAAGCTCTCAGTTGGCAATAGAGGGTATGGGTAGGGAAGCTCTCAGTAAGGAATAGAGGGTATAGGTATGGAAGCTCTCAGTAGGGAATAGAGGGGATGGGTAGGGAAGCTCTCAGTAGGGAATAGAGGGTATGGGTATGGAAGCTCTCAGTTGGGAAATGAGGGTATAGGTATGGAAGCTCTCAGTAGGGAATAGAGGGTATGGGTAGGGAAGCTCTCAGTAGGGAATAGAGGGTATAGGTATGGAAGCTCTCAGTAGGGAATAGAGGGTATGGGTAGTGAAGCTCTCAGTAGGGAATAGAGGGTATGGGTAGTAAAGCTCTCAGTAGGGAATAGAGGGTATTGGTAGGGAAGATCTCAGTAGGGAATAGAGGGTATGGGTAGGGAAGCTCTCAGTAGGGAATAGAGGGTATGGGTATGGAAGCTCTCAGTAGGGAAAAGAGGGTATAGGTATGGAAGCTCTCAGTTGGGAATAGAGGGTATGGGTATGGAAGCTCTCAGTAGGGAATAGAGGGGATGGGTAGGGAAGCTCTCGGTAGGGAATAGAGGGTATGGGTAGGGAAGCTCTCGGTAGGGAATAGAGGGTATGGGTAGGGAAGCTCTCGGTAGGGAATAGAGGGTGTGGGTAGGGAAGCTCTCAGTAGGGAATAGAGGGTATGGGTAGGGAAGCTCTCAGTAGGGAATAGAGGGTATGGGTAGGGAATAGAGGGGATGGGTAGGGAAGCTCTCGGTAGGGAATAGAGGGGATGGGTAGGGAAGCTCTCGGTAGGGAATAGAGGGGATGGGTATGGAAGCTCTCAGTAGGGAATAGAGGGTATGGGTAGTGAAGCTCTCGGTAGGGAATAGTGGGTATGGGTAGGGAAGCTCTCAGTAGGGAATAGAGGGGATGGGTAGGGAAGCTCTCGGTAGGGAATAGAGGGTATGGGTAGGGAAGCTCTCGGTAGGGAATAGAGGGTATGGGTAGGGAAGCTCTCGGTAGGGAATAGAGGGGATGGGTATGGAAGCTCTCAGTAGGGAATAGAGGGTATGGGTAGGGAAGCTCTCAGTTGGGAATAGAGGGTATGGGTAGGGAAGCTCTCAGTAGGGAATAGAGGGTATGGGTAGGAAAGCTCTCAGTAGGGAATAGAGGATATGGGTAGGGAAGCTCTCAATAGGGAATAGAGGGTATAGGTATGGAAGCTCTCAGTAGGGAATAGAGGATATGGGTAGGGAAGCTCTCAGTAGGGAATAGAGGGTATGAGTAGGGAAGCTCTCAGTAGGGAATAGAGGGGATGGGTAGGGAAGATCTCAGTAGGGAATAGAGGGTATAGGTATGAAGCTCTCAGTTGGGAATAGAGGGTATGGGTAGGGAAGCTCTCAGTCGGGAATAGAGGGTATGGGTATGGAAGCTCTCAGTAGGGAATAGAGGATATGGGTAGGGAAGCTCTCAGTAGGGAATAGAGGGTATGGGTATGGAAGCTCTCAGTAGGGAATAGAGGGTATGAGTAGGGAAGCTCTCAGTAGGGAATAGAGGGTATGAGTAGGGAAGCTCTCAGTAGGGAATAGAGGGTATGGGTATGGAAGCTCTCAGTAGGGAATAGAGGGGATGGGTAGGGAAGCTCTCAGTAGGGAATAGAGGGTATGAGTAGGGAAGCTCTCAGTTGGGAATAGAGGGGATGGGTAGTGAAGCTCTCGGTAGGGAATAGTGGGTATGGGTAGGGAAGCTCTCAGTTGGGAATAGAGGGTATGGGTAGGGAAGCTCTCGGTAGGGAATAGAGGGTGTGGGTAGGGAAGCTCTCAGTAGGGAATAGAGGGTATGGGTAGGGAAGCTCTCAGTAGGGAATAGAGGGTATGGGTAGGGAATAGAGGGGATGGGTAGGGAAGCTCTCGGTAGGGAATAGAGGGGATGGGTAGGGAAGCTCTCGGTAGGGAATAGAGGGGATGGGTATGGAAGCTCTCAGTAGGGAATAGAGGGTATGGGTAGTGAAGCTCTCGGTAGGGAATAGTGGGTATGGGTAGGGAAGCTCTCAGTAGGGAATAGAGGGGATGGGTAGGGAAGCTCTCGGTAGGGAATAGAGGGTATGGGTAGGGAAGCTCTCGGTAGGGAATAGAGGGTATGGGTAGGGAAGCTCTCGGTAGGGAATAGAGGGGATGGGTATGGAAGCTCTCAGTAGGGAATAGAGGGTATGGGTAGGGAAGCTCTCAGTTGGGAATAGAGGGTATGGGTAGGGAAGCTCTCAGTTGGGAATAGAGGGTATGGGTAGGAAAGCTCTCAGTAGGGAATAGAGGATATGGGTAGGGAAGCTCTCAATAGGGAATAGAGGGTATAGGTATGGAAGCTCTCAGTAGGGAATAGAGGATATGGGTAGGGAAGCTCTCAGTAGGGAATAGAGGGTATGGGTAGTGAAGCTCTCAGTAGGGAATAGAGGGTATGAGTAGGGAAGCTCTCAGTAGGGAATAGAGGGGATGGGTAGTGAAGCTCTCAGTAGGGAATAGAGGGTATGGGTATGGAAGGTCTCAGTAGGGAATAGAGGGTATGGGTAGGGAAGCTCTCAGTAGGGAATAGAGGGTATGGGTATGGAAGCTCTCGGTAGGGAATAGAGGATATGGGTAGGGAAGCTCTCATTAGGGAATAGAGGGTATGGGTAGTGAAGCTCTCAGTAGGGAATAGAGGGTATGAGTAGGGAAGCTCTCAGTAGGGAATAGAGGGGATGGGTAGTGAAGCTCTCAGTAGGGAATAGAGGGTATGGGTATGGAAGGTCTCAGTAGGGAATAGAGGGTATGGGTAGGGAAGCTCTCAGTAGGGAATAGAGGGTATGGGTATGGAAGCTCTCGGTAGGGAATAGAGGGTATGGGTAAGGAAGCTCTCGGTAGGGAATAGAGGGTGTGGGTAGGGAAGCTCTCAGTAGGGAATAGAGGGTATGGGTAGGGAAGCTCTCAGTAGGGAATAGAGGGTATGGGTAGGGAAGCTCTCGGTAGGGAATAGAGGGGATGGGTAGGGAAGCTCTCGGTAGGGAATAGAGGGGATGGGTAGGGAAGCTCTCGGTAGGGAATAGAGGGGATGGGTAGTGAAGCTCTCGGTAGGGAATAGTGGGTATGGGTAGGGAAGCTCTCAGTAGGGAATAGAGGGGATGGGTAGGGAAGCTCTCGGTAGGGAATAGAGGGTATGGGTAGGGAAGCTCTCGGTAGGGAATAGAGGGTATGGGTAGGGAAGCTCTCGGTAGGGAATAGAGGGTATAGGTATGGAAGCTCTCGGTAGGGAATAGAGGGTATGGGTAGGGAAGCTCTCAGTAGGGAATAGAGGGTATGGGTAGGGAAGCTCTCAGTTGGGAATAGAGGGGATGGGTAGGGAAGCTCTCAGTAGGGAATAGAGGGTATGGGTATGGAAGGTCTCAGTAGGGAATAGAGGGTATGGGTAGGGTAGCTCTCAGTAGGGAATAGAGGGTATGGGTATGGAAGGACTCAGTAGGGAATAGAGGGTATGGGTAGTAAAGCTCTCAGTAGGGAATAGAGGGTATAGGTATGGAAGCTCTCGGTAGGGAATAGAGGGTATGGGTAGGGAAGCTCTCAGTAGGGAATAGAGGGTATGGGTAGGGAAGCTCTCAGTAGGGAATAGAGGGTATGGGTATGGAAGGTCTCAGTAGGGAATAGAGGGTATGGGTATGGAAGGTCTCAGTAGGGAATAGAGGATATGGGTAGGGAAGCTCTCAGTAGGGAATAGAGGGTATGGGTATGGAAGGTCTCAGTAGGGAATAGAGGATATGGGTAGGGAAGCTCTCAGTAGGGAATAGAGGGTATGGGTATGGAAGGTCTCAGTAGGGAATAGAGGGTATGGGTAGGGAAGCTCTCAGTAGGGAATAGAGGGTATGGGTATGGAAGGTCTCAGTAGGGAATAGAGGATATGGGTAGGGAAGCTCTCAATAGGGAATAGAGGGTATAGGTATGGAAGCTCTCAGTAGGGAATAGAGGATATGGGTAGGGAAGCTCTCAGTAGGGAATAGAGGGTATGGGTAGTGAAGCTCTCAGTAGGGAATAGAGGGTATGGGTAGGGAAGCTCTCAGTAGGGAATAGAGGGGATGGGTAGGAAAGCTCTCAGTAGGGAATAGAGGATATGGTTAGGGAAGCTCTCAATAGGGAATAGAGGGTATAGGTATGGAAGCTCTCAGTAGGGAATAGAGGATATGGGTAGGGAAGCTCTCAGTAGGGAATAGAGGGTATGGGTAGTGAAGATCTCAGTAGGGAATAGAGGGTATGAGTAGGGAAGCTCTCAGTAGGGAATAGAGGGGATGGGTAGGGAAGATCTCAGTAGGGAATAGAGGGTATAGGTATGAAGCTCTCAGTTGGGAATAGAGGGTATGGGTATGGAAGCTCTCAGTAGGGAATAGAGGGGATGGGTAGTGAAGCTCTCAGTAGGGAATAGAGGGTATGGGTATGGAAGGTCTCAGTAGGGAATAGAGGGTATGGGTAGGGAAGCTCTCAGTAGGGAATAGAGGGTATGGGTATGGAAGCTCTCGGTAGGGAATAGAGGGTATAGGTATGGAAGCTCTCGGTAGGGAATAGAGGGTGTGGGTAGGGAAGCTCTCAGTAGGGAATAGAGGGTATGGGTAGGGAAGCTCTCAGTAGGGAATAGAGGGTATGGGTAGTGAAGATCTCAGTAGGGAATAGAGGGTATGAGTAGGGAAGCTCTCAGTAGGGAATAGAGGGGATGGGTAGGGAAGATCTCAGTAGGGAATAGAGGGTATAGGTATGAAGCTCTCAGTTGGGAATAGAGGGTATGGGTATGGAAGCTCTCAGTAGGGAATAGAGGGGATGGGTAGTGAAGCTCTCAGTAGGGAATAGAGGGTATGGGTAGGGAAGCTCTCGGTAGGGAATAGAGGGGATGGGTAGGGAAGCTCTCGGTAGGGAATAGAGGGGATGGGTAGGGAAGCTCTCGGTAGGGAATAGAGGGGATGGGTAGTGAAGCTCTCGGTAGGGAATAGTGGGTATGGGTAGGGAAGCTCTCAGTAGGGAATAGAGGGGATGGGTAGGGAAGCTCTCGGTAGGGAATAGAGGGTATGGGTAGGGAAGCTCTCAGTAGGGAATAGAGGGTATGGGTAGGGAAGCTCTCAGTAGGGAATAGAGGGTATAGGTATGGAAGGTCTCAGTAGGGAATAGAGGGTATGGGTAGGGAAGCTCTCAGTAGGGAATAGAGGGTATGGGTATGGAAGGACTCAGTAGGGAATAGAGGGTATGGGTAGTAAAGCTCTCAGTAGGGAATAGAGGGTATAGGTATGGAAGCTCTCGGTAGGGAATAGAGGGTATGTGTAGGGAAGCTCTCAGTAGGGAATAGAGGGTATGGGTAGGGAAGCTCTCAGTAGGGAATAGAGGGTATGGGTATGGAAGGTCTCAGTAGGGAATAGAGGGTATGGGTAGGGAAGCTCTCAGTAGGGAATAGAGGGTATGGGTATGGAAGGACTCAGTAGGGAATAGAGGGTATGGGTAGTAAAGCTCTCAGTAGGGAATAGAGGGTATAGGTAGGGAAGCTCTCAGTAGGGAATAGAGGGTATGGGTAGGGAAGCTCTCAGTAGGGAATAGAGGGTATAGGTATGGAAGCTCTCAGTAGGGAATAGAGGGTATAGGTAATGAAGCTCTCAGTAGGGAATAGAGGGTATGGGTAGTGAAGCTCTCAGTAGGGAATAGAGGGTATGGGTAGGGAAGCTCTCAGTAGAGAATAGAGGGTATGGGTAGTAAAGCTCTCAGTAGGGAATAGAGGGTATGGGTAGGGAAGCTCTCAGTAGGGAATAGAGGGTATAGGTATGGAAGCTCTCAGTTGGCAATAGAGGGTATGGGTAGGGAAGCTCTCGGTAGGGAATAGAGGGTATGTGTAGGGAAGCTCTCAGTAAGGAATAGAGGGTATAGGTATGGAAGCTCTCAGTAGGGAATAGAGGGGATGGGTAGGGAAGCTCTCAGTAGGGAATAGAGGGTATGGGTATGGAAGCTCTCAGTTGGGAAATGAGGGTATAGGTATGGAAGCTCTCAGTAGGGAATAGAGGGTATGGGTAGGGAAGCTCTCAGTAGGGAATAGAGGGTATAGGTATGGAAGCTCTCAGTAGGGAATAGAGGGTATGGGTAGTGAAGCTCTCAGTAGGGAATAGAGGGTATTGGTAGGGAAGATCTCAGTAGGGAATAGAGGGTATGGGTAGGGAAGCTCTCAGTAGGGAATAGAGGGTATGGGTATGGAAGCTCTCAGTAGGGAAAAGAGGGTATGGGTATGGAAGCTCTCAGTAGGGAATAGAGGGGATGGGTAGGGAAGCTCTCGGTAGGGAATAGAGGGTATGGGTAGGGAAGCTCTCGGTAGGGAATAGAGGGTATGGGTAGGGAAGCTCTCGGTAGGGAATAGAGGGTGTGGGTAGGGAAGCTCTCAGTAGGGAATAGAGGGTATGGGTAGGGAAGCTCTCAGTAGGGAATAGAGGGTATGGGTAGGGAAGCTCTCGGTAGGGAATAGAGGGTATGGGTATGGAAGCTCTCAGTTGGGAATAGAGGGTATGGGTATGGAAGCTCTCAGTAGGGAATAGAGGGGATGGGTAGGGAAGCTCTCGGTAGGGAATAGAGGGTATGGGTAGGGAAGCTCTCGGTAGGGAATAGAGGGTATGGGTAGGGAAGCTCTCGGTAGGGAATAGAGGGTGTGGGTAGGGAAGCTCTCAGTAGGGAATAGAGGGTATGGGTAGGGAAGCTCTCAGTAGGGAATAGAGGGTATGGGTAGGGAATAGAGGGGATGGGTAGGGAAGCTCTCGGTAGGGAATAGAGGGGATGGGTAGGGAAGCTCTCGGTAGGGAATAGAGGGGATGGGTATGGAAGCTCTCAGTAGGGAATAGAGGGTATGGGTAGTGAAGCTCTCGGTAGGGAATAGTGGGTATGGGTAGGGAAGCTCTCAGTAGGGAATAGAGGGGATGGGTAGGGAAGCTCTCGGTAGGGAATAGAGGGTATGGGTAGGGAAGCTCTCAGTAGGGAATAGAGGGTATGGGTAGGAAAGCTCTCAGTAGGGAATAGAGGATATGGGTAGGGAAGCTCTCAATAGGGAATAGAGGGTATAGGTATGGAAGCTCTCAGTAGGGAATAGAGGATATGGGTAGGGAAGCTCTCAGTAGGGAATAGAGGGTATGAGTAGGGAAGCTCTCAGTAGGGAATAGAGGGGATGGGTAGGGAAGATCTCAGTAGGGAATAGAGGGTATAGGTATGAAGCTCTCAGTTGGGAATAGAGGGTATGGGTAGGGAAGCTCTCAGTCGGGAATAGAGGGTATGGGTATGGAAGCTCTCAGTAGGGAATAGAGGATATGGGTAGGGAAGCTCTCAGTAGGGAATAGAGGGTATGGGTATGGAAGCTCTCAGTAGGGAATAGAGGGTATGAGTAGGGAAGCTCTCAGTAGGGAATAGAGGGTATGAGTAGGGAAGCTCTCAGTAGGGAATAGAGGGTATGGGTATGGAAGCTCTCAGTAGGGAATAGAGGGGATGGGTAGGGAAGCTCTCAGTAGGGAATAGAGGGTATGAGTAGGGAAGCTCTCAGTTGGGAATAGAGGGTATGGGTAGGGAAGCTCTCGGTAGGGAATAGAGGGTATGGGTAGGGAAGCTCTCGGTAGGGAAAAGAGGGTGTGGGTAGGGAAGCTCTCGGTAGGGAATAGAGGGTGTGGGTAGGGAAGCTCTCAGTAGGGAATAGAGGGTATGGGTAGGGAAGCTCTCAGTAGGGAATAGAGGGTATGGGTAGGGAAGCTCTCGGTAGGGAATAGAGGGGATGGGTAGGGAAGCTCTCGGTAGGGAATAGAGGGGATGGGTAGGGAAGCTCTCGGTAGGGAATAGAGGGGATGGGTAGTGAAGCTCTCGGTAGGGAATAGTGGGTATGGGTAGGGAAGCTCTCAGTAGGGAATAGAGGGGATGGGTAGGGAAGCTCTCGGTAGGGAATAGAGGGTATGGGTAGGGAAGCTCTCGGTAGGGAATAGAGGGTATGGGTAGGGAAGCTCTCGGTACGGAATAGAGGGTATGGGTAGGGAAGCTCTCGGTAGGGAATAGAGGGGATGGGTAGGGAAGCTCTCGGTAGGGAATAGAGGGGATGGGTAGGGAAGCTCTCGGTAGGGAATAGAGGGGATGGGTAGTGAAGCTCTCGGTAGGGAATAGTGGGTATGGGTAGGGAAGCTCTCAGTAGGGAATAGAGGGGATGGATAGGGAAGCTCTCGGTAGGGAATAGAGGGTATGGGTAGGGAAGCTCTCGGTAGGGAATAGAGGGAATGGGTAGGGAAGCTCTCGGTAGGGAATAGAGGGTATGAGTAGGGAAGCTCTCGGTAGGGAATAGAGGGTATGGGTAGGGAAGCTCTCGGTAGCGAATAGAGGGTATGAGTAGGGAAGCTCTCAGTAGGGAATAGAGGGTATGGGTAGGGAAGCCCTCAGTAGGGAATAGAGGGTATGGGTAGGGAAGCTCTCGGTAGGGAATAGAGGGGATGGGTAGGGAAGCTCTCGGTAGGGAATAGAGGGTATGGGTAGGGAAGCTCTCGGTAGGGAATAGAGGGGATGGGTATGGAAGCTCTCAGTAGGGAATAGAGGGTATGGATAGGGAAGCTCTCAGTTGGGAATAGAGGGTATGGATAGGGAAGCTCTCAGTAGGGAATAGAGGGTATGGGTAGGGAAGCTCTCAGTAGGGAATAGAGGGTATGGGTAGGGAAGCTCTCAGTTGGGAATAGAGGGTATGGGTAGGGAAGCTCTCAGTAGGGAATAGAGGGTATGGATAGGGAAGCTCTCAGTAGGGAATAGAGGGTATGGGTAGGGAAGCTCTCAGTTGGGAATAGAGGGTATGGGTAGGGAAGCTCTCAGTAGGGAATAGAGGGGATGGGTAGGGAAGCTCTCAGTAGGGAATAGAGGGTATAGGTATGGAAGCTCTCAGTAGGGAATAGAGGATATGGGTAGGGAAGCTCTCAGTAGGGAATAGAGGGTATGGGTAGTGAAGCTCTCAGTAGGGAATAGAGGGTATGAGTAGGGAAGCTCTCAGTAGGGAATAGAGGGGATGGGTAGGGAAGATCTCAGTAGGGAATAGAGGGTATAGGTATGGAAGCTCTCAGTTGGGAATAGAGGGTATGGGTATGGAAGCTCTCAGTAGGGAATAGAGGGTATGGATAGGGAAGCTCTCAGTAGGGAATAGAGGGTATGGGTAGGGAAGCTCTCAGTTGGGAATAGAGGGTATGGGTAGGGAAGCTCTCAGTTGGGAATAGAGGGTATGGGTAGGGAAGCTCTCAGTAGGGAATAGAGGGTATGGATAGGGAAGCTCTCAGTAGGGAATAGAGGGTATGGGTAGGGAAGCTCTCAGTTGGGAATAGAGGGTATGGGTAGGGAAGCTCTCAGTAGGGAATAGAGGGGATGGGTAGGGAAGCTCTCAGTAGGGAATAGAGGGTATAGGTATGGAAGCTCTCAGTAGGGAATAGAGGATATGGGTAGGGAAGCTCTCAGTAGGGAATAGAGGGTATGGGTAGTGAAGCTCTCAGTAGGGAATAGAGGGTATGAGTAGGGAAGCTCTCAGTAGGGAATAGAGGGGATGGGTAGGGAAGATCTCAGTAGGGAATAGAGGGTATAGGTATGGAAGCTCTCAGTTGGGAATAGAGGGTATGGGTATGGAAGCTCTCAGTAGGGAATAGAGGGGATGGGTAGTGAAGCTCTCAGTAGGGAATAGAGGGTATGGGTATGGAAGGTCTCAGTAGGGAATAGAGGGTATGGGTAGGGAAGCTCTCAGTAGGGAATAGAGGGTATGGGTATGGAAGCTCTCGGTAGGGAATAGAGGGTATGGGTAGGGAAGCTCTCGGTAGGGAATAGAGGGTGTGGGTAGGGAAGCTCTCAGTAGGGAATAGAGGGTATGGGTAGGGAAGCTCTCAGTAGGGAATAGAGGGTATGGGTAGGGAAGCTCTCGGTAGGGAATAGAGGGGATGGGTAGGGAAGCTCTCGGTAGGGAATAGAGGGGATGGGTAGTGAAGCTCTCGGTAGGGAATAGTGGGTATGGGTAGGGAAGCTCTCGGTAGGGAATAGAGGGGATGGGTAGGGAAGCTCTCGGTAGGGAATAGAGGGTATGGGTAGGGAAGCTCTCGGTAGGGAATAGAGGGTATGGGTAGGGAAGCTCTCGGTAGGGAATAGAGGGTATGGGTAGGGAAGCTCTCGGTAGGGAATAGAGGGGATGGGTAGGGAAGCTCTCGGTAGGGAATAGAGGGGATGGGTAGGGAAGCTCTCGGTAGGGAATAGAGGGGATGGGTAGTGAAGCTCTCAGTAGGGAATAGTTGGTATGGGTAGGGAAGCTCTCAGTAGGGAATAGAAGGGATGGGTAGGGAAGCTCTCGGTAGGGAATAGAGGGTATGGGTAGGGAAGCTCTCGGTAGGGAATAGAGGGTATGGGTAGGGAAGCTCTCGGTAGGGAATAGAGGGTATGGGTAGGGAAGCTCTCGGTAGGGAATAGAGGGTATGGGTAGGGAAGCTCTCGGTAGGGAATAGAGGGTATGAGTAAGGAAGCTCTCGGTAGGGAATAGAGGGTATGGGTAGGGAAGCTCTCGGTAGGGAATAGAGGGTATGAGTAGGGAAGCTCTCAGTAGGGAATAGAGGGTATGGGTAGGGAAGCTCTCGGTAGGGAATAGAGGGGATGGGTAGTAAAGCTCTCGGTAGGGAATAGAGGGGATGGGTAGTGAAGCTCTCGGTAGGGAATAGTGGGTATGAGTAGGGAAGCTCTCAGTAGGGAATAGAGGGTATGGGTAGGGAAGCTCTCGGTAGGGAATAGAGGGTATGAGTAGGGAAGCTCTCAGTAGGGAATAGAGGGTATGGGTAGGGAAGCTCTCGGTAGGGAATAGAGGGGATGGGTAGGGAAGCTCTCGGTAGGGAATAGAGGGGATGGGTAGTGAAGCTCTCGGTAGGGAATAGTGGGTATGGGTAGGGAAGCTCTCAGTAGGGAATAGAGGGTATGGGTAGGGAAGCTCTCGGTAGGGAATAGAGGGGATGGGTATGGAAGCTCTCAGTAGGGAATAGAGGGTATGGGTAGGGAAGCTCTCGGTAGGGAATAGAGGGTATGGGTAGGGAAGCTCTCGGTAGGGAATAGAGGGGATGGGTATGGAAGCTCTCAGTAGGGAATAGATGGGATGGGTAGGAAAGCTCTCAGTTGGGAATAGAGGGTATGGGTAGGGAAGCTCTCGGTAGGGAATAGAGGGTATGGGTAGGGAAGCTCTCGGTAGGGAATAGAGGGGATGGGTATGGAAGCTCTCAGTAGGGAATAGAGGGTATGGGTAGGGAAGCTCTCAGTTGGGAATAGAGGGTATGGGTAGGGAAGCTCTCAGTTGGGAATAGAGGGTATGGGTAGGGAAGCTCTCAGTAGGGAATAGAGGGTATGGGTATGGAAGCTCTCAGTAGGGAATAGAGGGTATGGGTAGGGAAGCTCTCAGTAGGGAATAGAGGGTATGGGTAGGGAAGCTCTCAGTTGGGAATAGAGGGTATGGGTAGGGAAGCTCTCAGTAGGGAATAGAGGGTATGGGTAGGAAAGCTCTCAGTAGGGAATAGAGGATATGGGTAGGGAAGCTCTCAATAGGGAATAGAGGGTATAGGTATGGAAGCTCTCAGTAGGGAATAGAGGATATGGGTAGGGAAGCTCTCAGTAGGGAATAGAGGGTATGGGTAGTGAAGCTCTCAGTGGGGAATAGAGGGTATGAGTAGGGAAGCTCTCAGTAGGGAATAGAGGGGATGGGTAGGGAAGATCTCAGTAGGGAATAGAGGGTATAGGTATGAAGCTCTCAGTTGGGAATAGAGGGTATGGGTATGGAAGCTCTCAGTAGGGAATAGAGGGGATGGGTAGTGAAGCTCTCAGTAGGGAATAGAGGGTATGGGTATGGAAGGTCTCAGTAGGGAATAGAGGGTATGGGTATGGAAGGTCTCAGTAGGGAATAGAGGGTATGGGTAGTAAAGCTCTCAGTAGGGAATAGAGGGTATAGGTATGGAAGCTCTTGGTAGGGAATAGAGGGTATGGGTAGGGAAGCTCTCAGTAGGGAATAGAGGGTATGGGTAGGGAAGCTCTCAGTAGGGAATAGAGGGTATAGGTATGGAAGCTCTCAGTTGGGAATAGAGGGTATAGGTATGGAAGGTCTCAGTAGGGAATAGAGGGTATAGGTATGGAAGCTCTCAGTAGGGAATAGAGGGAATGGGTAGGGAAGCTCTCAGTAGGGAATAGAGGGTATGGGTATGGAAGCTCTCAGTTGGGAATAGAGGGTATAGGTATGGAAGCTCTCAGTAGGGAATAGAGGGTATGGGTAGTGAAGCTCTCAGTAGGGAAGAGAGGGTATGGGTAGTAAAGCTCTCAGTAGGGAATAGAGGGTATTGGTAGGGAAGATCTCAGTAGGGAATAGAGGGTATGGGTAGGGAAGCTCTCAGTAGGGAATAGAGGGTATGGGTATGGAAGCTCTCAGTAGGGAATAGAGGGTATAGGTATGGAAGCTCTCAGTTGGGAATAGAGGGTATGGGTAGGGAAGCTCTCGGTAGGGAATAGAGGGTATGGGTAGGGAAGCTCTCGGTAGGGAATAGAGGGTATGGGTAGGGAAGCTCTCGGTAGGGAATAGAGGGTGTGGGTAGGGAAGCTCTCAGTAGGGAATAGAGGGTATGGGTAGGGAAGCTCTCGGTAGGGAATAGAGGGTATGGGTAGGGAAGCTCTCGGTAGGGAATAGAGGGGATGGGTAGGGAAGCTCTCGGTAGGGAATAGAGGGGATGGGTAGGGAAGCTCTCGGTAGGGAATAGAGGGGATGGGTAGTGAAGCTCTCGGTAGGGAATAGTGGGTATGGGTAGGGAAGCTCTCAGTAGGGAATAGAGGGGATGGGTAGGGAAGCTCTCGGTAGGGAATAGAGGGTATGGGTAGGGAAGCTCTCGGTAGGGAATAGAGGGGATGGGTATGGAAGCTCTCAGTAGGGAATAGAGGGTATGGGTAGTAAAGCTCTCAGTAGGGAATAGAGGGTATGGGTAGGGAAGCTCTCAGTTGGGAATAGAGGGTATGGGTAGGGAAGCTCTCAGTTGGGAATAGAGGGTATGGGTAGGGAAGCTCTCAGTAGGGAATAGAGGGTATGGGTATGGAAGCTCTCAGTAGGGAATAGAGGGTATGAGTAGGGAAGCTCTCAGTAGGGAATAGAGGGTATGGGTATGGAAGCTCTCAGTAGGGAATAGAGGGGATGGGTATGGAAGCTCTCAGTAGGGAATAGAGGGGATGGGTAGGAAAGCTCTCAGTAGGGAATAGAGGATATGGGTAGGGAAGCTCTCAATAGGGAATAGAGGGTATAGGTATGGAAGCTCTCAGTAGGGAATAGAGGATATGGGTAGGGAAGCTCTCAGTAGGGAATAGAGGGTATGGGTAGTGAAGCTCTCAGTAGGGAATAGAGGGTATGAGCAGGGAAGCTCTCAGTAGGGAATAGAGGGGATGGGTAGGGAAGATCTCAGTAGGGAATAGAGGGTATAGGTATGAAGCTCTCAGTTGGGAATAGAGGGTATGGGTAGGGAAGCTCTCAGTAGGGAATAGAGGGTATAGGTATGGAAGCTCTCAGTAGGGAATAGAGGGTATGGGTAGGGAAGCTCTCAGTAGGGAATAGAGGGGATGGGTAGGGAAGCTCTCGGTAGGGAATAGAGGGTGTGGGTAGGGAAGCTCTCAGTAGGGAATTGAGGGTATGGGTAGGGAAGCTCTCTGTAGGGAATAGAGGGTATGGGTAGGGAAGCTCTCGGTAGGGAATAGAGGGTATAGGTATGGAAGCTCTCGGTAGGGAATAGAGGGTATGGGTAGGGAAGCTCTCGGTAGGGAATAGAGGGTATGGGTAGGGAAGCTCTCGGTAGGGAATAGAGGGTATGGGTAGGGAAGCTCTCGGTAGGGAATAGAGGGGATGGGTAGTGAAGCTCTCGGTAGGGAATAGTGGGTATGGGTAGGGAAGCTCTCGGTAGGGAATAGAGGGGATGGGTATGGAAGCTCTCGGTAGGGAATAGAGGGTATGGGTAGGGAAGCTCTCGGTAGGGAATAGAGGGGATGGGTATGGAAGCTCTCACTAGGGAATAGAGGGTATGGATAGGGAAGCTCTCAGTTGGGAATAGAGGGTATGGGTAGGGAAGCTCTCAGTTGGGAATAGAGGGTATGGGTAGGGAAGCTCTCAGTAGGGAATAGAGGGTATGGGTATGGAAGCTCTCGGTAGGGAATAGAGGGTATGGGTAAGGAAGCTCTCGGTAGGGAATAGAGGGTGTGGGTAGGGAAGCTCTCAGTAGGGAATAGAGGGTATGGGTAGGGAAGCTCTCAGTAGGGAATAGAGGGTATGGGTAGGGAAGCTCTCGGTAGGGAATAGAGGGGATGGGTAGGGAAGCTCTCGGTAGGGAATAGAGGGGATGGGTAGGGAAGCTCTCGGTAGGGAATAGAGGGTATGGGTAGGGAAGCTCTCGGTAGGGAATAGAGGGGATGGGTAGTGAAGCTCTCGGTAGGGAATAGTGGGTATGGGTAGGGAAGCTCTCGGTAGGGAATAGAGGGTATGGGTATGGAAGCTCTCAGTAGGGAATAGAGGGTATGGGTAGGGAAGCTCTCGGTAGGGAATAGAGGGTATAGGTAGGGAAGCTCTCAGTAGGGAATAGAGGGTATGGGTAGGGAAGCTCTCAGTAGGGAATAGAGGGTATGGGTAGGGAAGCTCTCGGTAGGGAATAGAGGGTATAGGTATGGAAGCTCTCGGTAGGGAATAGAGGGTATGGGTAGGGAAGCTCTCAATAGGGAATAGAGGGTATGGGTAGTGAAGCTCTCAGTAGGGAATAGAGGGTATGGGTAGTGAAGCTCTCAGTAGGGAATAGAGGATATGGGTAGGGAAGCTCTCAGTAGGGAATAGAGGGTATGGGTATGGAAGGTCTCAGTAGGGAATAGAGGGTATGGGTAGGGAAGCTCTCAGTAGGGAATAGAGGGTATGGGTAGGGAAGCTCTCAGTAGGGAATAGAGGGTATGGGTATGGAAGGACTCAGTAGGGAATAGAGGGTATGGGTAGTAAAGCTCTCAGTAGGGAATAGAGGGTATAGGTATGGAAGCTCTCGGTAGGGAATAGAGGGTATGGGTAGGGAAGCTCTCAGTAGGGAATAGAGGGTATGGGTAGGGAAGCTCTCAGTAGGGAATAGAGGGTATGGGTATGGAAGGTCTCAGTAGGGAATAGAGGGTATGGGTAGGGAAGCTCTCAGTAGGGAATAGAGGGTATGGGTATGGAAGGACTCAGTAGGGAATAGAGGGTATGGGTAGTGAAGCTCTCAGTAGGGAATAGAGGGTATGGGTAGTAAAGCTCTCAGTAGGGAATAGAGGGTATAGGTAGGGAAGCTCTCAGTAGGGAATAGAGGGTATGGGTAGGGAAGCTCTCAGTAGGGAATAGAGGGTATAGGTATGGAAGCTCTCAGTAGGGAATAGAGGGTATAGGTAATGAAGCTCTCAGTAGGGAATAGAGGGTATGGGTAGTGAAGCTCTCAGTAGGGAATAGAGGGTATGGGTAGGGAAGCTCTCAGTAGAGAATAGAGGGTATGGGTAGTAAAGCTCTCAGTAGGGAATAGAGGGTATGGGTAGGGAAGCTCTCAGTAGGGAATAGAGGGTATGGGTATGGAAGCTCTCAGTAGGGAATAGAGGGTATGGGTAGGGAAGCTCTCGGTAGGGAATAGAGGGTATAGGTAGGGAAGCTCTCAGTAGGGAATAGAGGGTATGGGTAGGGAAGCTCTCAGTAGGGAATAGAGGGTATGGGTAGGGAAGCTCTCGGTAGGGAATAGAGGGTATAGGTATGGAAGCTCTCGGTAGGGAATAGAGGGTATGGGTAGGGAAGCTCTCAATAGGGAATAGAGGGTATGGGTAGTGAAGCTCTCAGTAGGGAATAGAGGATATGGGTAGGGAAGCTCTCAGTAGGGAATAGAGGGTATGGGTATGGAAGGTCTCAGTAGGGAATAGAGGGTATGGGTAGGGAAGCTCTCAGTAGGGAATAGAGGGTATGGGTAGGGAAGCTCTCAGTAGGGAATAGAGGGTATGGGTATGGAAGGACTCAGTAGGGAATAGAGGGTATGGGTAGTAAAGCTCTCAGTAGGGAATAGAGGGTATAGGTATGGAAGCTCTCGGTAGGGAATAGAGGGTATGGGTAGGGAAGCTCTCAGTAGGGAATAGAGGGTATGGGTAGGGAAGCTCTCAGTAGGGAATAGAGGGTATGGGTATGGAAGGTCTCAGTAGGGAATAGAGGGTATGGGTAGGGAAGCTCTCAGTAGGGAATAGAGGGTATGGGTATGGAAGGACTCAGTAGGGAATAGAGGGTATGGGTAGTGAAGCTCTCAGTAGGGAATAGAGGGTATGGGTAGTAAAGCTCTCAGTAGGGAATAGAGGGTATAGGTAGGGAAGCTCTCAGTAGGGAATAGAGGGTATGGGTAGGGAAGCTCTCAGTAGGGAATAGAGGGTATAGGTATGGAAGCTCTCAGTAGGGAATAGAGGGTATAGGTAATGAAGCTCTCAGTAGGGAATAGAGGGTATGGGTAGTGAAGCTCTCAGTAGGGAATAGAGGGTATGGGTAGGGAAGCTCTCAGTAGAGAATAGAGGGTATGGGTAGTAAAGCTCTCAGTAGGGAATAGAGGGTATGGGTAGGGAAGCTCTCAGTAGGGAATAGAGGGTATAGGTATGGAAGCTCTCAGTTGGCAATAGAGGGTATGGGTAGGGAAGCTCTCAGTAAGGAATAGAGGGTATAGGTATGGAAGCTCTCAGTAGGGAATAGAGGGGATGGGTAGGGAAGCTCTCAGTAGGGAATAGAGGGTATGGGTATGGAAGCTCTCAGTTGGGAATAGAGGGTATGGGTAGGGAAGCTCTCAGTAGGGAATAGAGGGTATAGGTATGGAAGCTCTCAGTAGGGAATAGAGGGTATGGGTAGTGAAGCTCTCAGTAGGGAATAGAGGGTATGGATAGGGAAGCTCTCAGTTGGGAATAGAGGATATGGGTAGGGAAGCTCTCAGTTGGGAATAGAGGGTATGGGTAGGGAAGCTCTCAGTAGGGAATAGAGGGGATGGGTAGGGAAGCTTTCAGTAGGGAATAGAGGGTATAGGTATGGAAGCTCTCAGTAGGGAATAGAGGATATGGGTAGGGAAGCTCTCAGTAGGGAATAGAGGGTATGGGTAGTGAAGCTCTCAGTAGGGAATAGAGGGTATGAGTAGGGAAGCTCTCAGTAGGGAATAGAGGGGATGGGTAGGGAAGATCTCAGTAGGGAATAGAGGGTATAGGTATGAAGCTCTCAGTTGGGAATAGAGGGTATGGGTATGGAAGCTCTCAGTAGGGAATAGAGGGGATGGGTAGTGAAGCTCTCAGTAGGGAATAGAGGGTATGGGTATGGAAGGTCTCAGTAGGGAATAGAGGGTATGGGTAGGGAAGCTCTCGGTAGGGAATAGAGGGTATGGGTAGGGAAGCTCTCGGTAGGGAATAGAGGGTATGGGTAGGGAAGCTCTCGGTAGGGAATAGAGGGTATGGGTAGGGAAGCTCTCGGTAGGGAATAGAGGGGATGGGTAGGGAAGCTCTCGGTAGGGAATAGAGGGGATGGGTAGGGAAGCTCTCGGTAGGGAATAGAGGGGATGGGTAGTGAAGCTCTCGGTAGGGAATAGTGGGTATGGGTAGGGAAGCTCTCAGTAGGGAATAGAGGGGATGGGTAGGGAAGCTCTCGGTAGGGAATAGAGGGTATGGGTAGGGAAGCTCTCGGTAGGGAATAGAGGGTATGGGTAGGGAAGCTCTCGGTAGGGAATAGAGGGTATGGGTAGGGAAGCTCTCGGTAGGGAATAGAGGGTATGAGTAGGGAAGCTCTCGGTAGGGAATAGAGGGTATGGGTAGGGAAGCTCTCGGTAGGGAATAGAGGGTATGAGTAGGGAAGCTCTCAGTAGGGAATAGAGGGTATGAGTAGGGAAGCTCTCAGTAGGGAATAGAGGGGATGGGTAGGGAAGATCTCAGTAGGGAATAGAGGGTATAGGTATGAAGCTCTCAGTTGGGAATAGAGGGTATGGGTAGGGAAGCTCTCAGTAGGGAATAGAGGGTATGGGTAGGGAAGCTCTCAGTAGGGAATAGAGGGGATGGGTATGGAAGCTCTCAGTAGGGAATAGAGGATATGGGTAGGGAAGCTCTCAGTAGGGAATAGAGGGTATGGGTATGGAAGCTCTCAGTAGGGAATAGAGGGTATGAGTAGGGAAGCTCTCAGTAGGGAATAGAGGGTATGAGTAGGGAAGCTCTCAGTAGGGAATAGAGGGTATGGGTATGGAAGCTCTCAGTAGGGAATAGAGGGGATGGGTAGGGAAGCTCTCAGTAGGGAATAGAGGGTATGAGTAGGGAAGCTCTCAGTTGGGAATAGAGGGTATGGGTAGGGAAGCTCTCGGTAGGGAATAGAGGGTATGGGTAGGGAAGCTCTCGGTAGGGAAAAGAGGGTATGGGTAGGGAAGCTCTCGGTAGGGAATAGAGGGTGTGGGTAGGGAAGCTCTCAGTAGGGAATAGAGGGTATGGGTAGGGAAGCTCTCAGTAGGGAATAGAGGGTATGGGTAGGGAAGCTCTCGGTAGGGAATAGAGGGGATGGGTAGGGAAGCTCTCGGTAGGGAATAGAGGGGATGGGTAGGGAAGCTCTCGGTAGGGAATAGCGGGGATGGGTAGTGAAGCTCTCGGTAGGGAATAGTGGGTATGGGTAGGGAAGCTCTCAGTAGGGAATAGAGGGGATGGGTAGGGAAGCTCTCGGTAGGGAATAGAGGGTATGGGTAGGGAAGCTCTCGGTAGGGAATAGAGGGTATGGGTAGGGAAGCTCTCGGTAGGGAATAGAGGGTATGGGTAGGGAAGCTCTCGGTACGGAATAGAGGGTATGGGTAGGGAAGCTCTCGGTAGGGAATAGAGGGGATGGGTAGGGAAGCTCTCGGTAGGGAATAGAGGGGATGGGTAGGGAAGCTCTCGGTAGGGAATAGAGGGGATGGGTAGTGAAGCTCTCGGTAGGGAATAGTGGGTATGGGTAGGGAAGCTCTCAGTAGGGAATAGAGGGGATGGGTAGGGAAGCTCTCGGTAGGGAATAGAGGGTATGGGTAGGGAAGCTCTCGGTAGGGAATAGAGGGAATGGGTAGGGAAGCTCTCGGTAGGGAATAGAGGGTATGAGTAGGGAAGCTCTCGGTAGGGAATAGAGGGTATGGGTAGGGAAGCTCTCGGTAGGGAATAGAGGGTATGAGTAGGGAAGCTCTCAGTAGGGAATAGAGGGTATGGGTAGGGAAGCTCTCGGTAGGGAATAGAGGATATGGGTAGGGAAGCTCTCGGTAGGGAATAGAGGGGATGGGTATGGAAGCTCTCAGTAGGGAATAGAGGGTATGGGTATGGAAGGTCTCAGTAGGGAATAGAGGGTATGGGTAGGGAAGCTCTCAGTAGGGAATAGAGGGTATGGGTATGGAAGCTCTCGGTAGGGAATAGAGGGTATGGGTAGGGAAGCTCTCGGTAGGGAATAGAGGGTATGGATAGGGAAGCTCTCAGTTGGGAATAGAGGGTATGGGTATGGAAGCTCTCAGTAGGGAATAGAGGGTATGGGTAGGGAAGCTCTCAGTTGGGAATAGAGGGTATGGGTAGGGAAGCTCTCAGTAGGGAATAGAGGGGATGGGTAGGGAAGCTCTCAGTAGGGAATAGAGGGTATGGGTAGTGAAGCTCTCAGTAGGGAATAGAGGGTATGAGTAGGGAAGCTCTCAGTAGGGAATAGAGGGGATGGGTAGGGAAGATCTCAGTAGGGAATAGAGGGAATAGGTATGAAGCTCTCAGTTGGGAATAGAGGGTATGGGTATGGAAGCTCTCAGTAGGGAATAGAGGGGATGGGTAGTGAAGCTCTCAGTAGGGAATAGAGGGTATGGGTATGGAAGGTCTCAGTAGGGAATAGAGGGTATGGGTAGGGAAGCTCTCAGTAGGGAATAGAGGGTATGGGTATGGAAGCTCTCGGTAGGGAATAGAGGGTATGGGTAGGGAAGCTCTCGGTAGGGAATAGAGGGTATGGGTAGGGAAGCTCTCAGTAGGGAATAGAGGGTATGGGTAGGGAAGCTCTCAGTAGGGAATAGAGGGTATGGGTAGGGAAGCTCTCGGTAGGGAATAGAGGGGATGGGTAGGGAAGCTCTCGGTAGGGAATAGAGGGGATGGGTAGGGAAGCTCTCGGTAGGGAATAGAGGGGATTGGTAGTGAAGCTCTCGGTAGGGAATAGTGGGTATGGGTAGGGAAGCTCTCGGTAGGGAATAGAGGGTATGGGTAGGGAAGCTCTCGGTAGGGAATAGAGGGGATGGGTAGGGAAGCTCTCGGTAGGGAATAGAGGGGATGGGTAGGGAAGCTCTCGGTAGGGAATAGAGGGGATGGGTAGTGAAGCTCTCAGTAGGGAATAGTGGGTATGGGTAGGGAAGCTCTCAGTAGGGAATAGAGGGGATGGGTAGGGAAGCTCTCGGTAGGGAATAGAGGGTATGGGTAGGGAAGCTCTCGGTAGGGAATAGAGGGTATGGGTAGGGAAGCTCTCGGTAGGGAATAGAGGGTATGGGTAGGGAAGCTCTCGGTAGGGAATAGAGGGTATGGGTAGGGAAGCTCTCGGTAGGGAATAGAGGGTATGAGTAGGGAAGCTCTCGGTAGGGAATAGAGGGTATGGGTAGGGAAGCTCTCGGTAGGGAATAGAGGGTATGAGTAGGGAAGCTCTCAGTAGGGAATAGAGGGTATGGGTAGGGAAGCTCTCGGTAGGGAATAGAGGGGATGGGTAGGGAAGCTCTCGGTAGGGAATAGAGGGGATGGGTAGGGAAGCTCTCGGTAGGGAATAGAGGGGATGGGTAGTGAAGCTCTCGGTAGGGAATAGTGGGTATGGGTAGGGAAGCTCTCGGTAGGGAATAGAGGGGATGGGTAGGGAAGCTCTCGGTAGGGAATAGAGGGGATGGGTAGGGAAGCTCTCGGTAGGGAATAGAGGGGATGGGTATGGAAGCTCTCAGTAGGGAATAGAGGGTATGGGTAGGGAAGCTCTCAGTAGGGAATAGAGGGTATGGGTAGGGAAGCTCTCGGTAGGGAATAGAGGGGATGGGTATGGAAGCTCTCAGTAGGGAATAGAGGGTATGGGTAGGGAAGCTCTCAGTTGGGAATAGAGGGTATGGGTAGGGAAGCTCTCAGTTGGGAATAGAGGGTATGGGTAGGGAAGCTCTCAGTAGGGAATAGAGGGTATGGGTATGGAAGCTCTCAGTAGGGAATAGAGGGTATGGGTAGGGAAGCTCTCAGTAGGGAATAGAGGGTATGGGTAGGGAAGCTCTCAGTTGGGAATAGAGGGTATGGGTAGGGAAGCTCTCAGTAGGGAATAGAGGGTATGGGTAGGAAAGCTCTCAGTAGGGAATAGAGGATATGGGTAGGGAAGCTCTCAATAGGGAATAGAGGGTATAGGTATGGAAGCTCTCAGTAGGGAATAGAGGATATGGGTAGGGAAGCTCTCAGTAGGGAATAGAGGGTATGGGTAGTGAAGCTCTCAGTAGGGAATAGAGGGTATGAGTAGGGAAGCTCTCAGTAGGGAATAGAGGGGATGGGTAGGGAAGATCTCAGTAGGGAATAGAGGGTATAGGTATGAAGCTCTCAGTTGGGAATAGAGGGTATGGGTATGGAAGCTCTCAGTAGGGAATAGAGGGGATGGGTAGTGAAGCTCTCAGTAGGGAATAGAGGGTATGGGTATGGAAGGTCTCAGTAGGGAATAGAGGGTATGGGTAGGGAAGCTCTCAGTAGGGAATAGAGGGTATGGGTATGGAAGGTCTCAGTAGGGAATAGAGGGTATGGGTAGTAAAGCTCTCAGTAGGGAATAGAGGGTATGGGTAGGGAAGCTCTCAGTAGGGAATAGAGGGTATAGGTATGGAAGCTCTTGGTAGGGAATAGAGGGTATGGGTAGGGAAGCTCTCAGTAGGGAATAGAGGGTATGGGTAGGGAAGCTCTCAGTAGGGAATAGAGGGTATAGGTATGGAAGCTCTCAGTTGGGAATAGAGGGTATAGGTATGGAAGGTCTCAGTAGGGAATAGAGGGTATAGGTATGGAAGCTCTCAGTAGGGAATAGAGGGAATGGGTAGGGAAGCTCTCAGTAGGGAATAGAGGGTATGGGTATGGAAGCTCTCAGTTGGGAATAGAGGGTATAGGTATGGAAGCTCTCAGTAGGGAATAGAGGGTATGGGTAGTGAAGCTCTCAGTAGGGAAGAGAGGGTATGGGTAGTAAAGCTCTCAGTAGGGAATAGAGGGTATTGGTAGGGAAGATCTCAGTAGGGAATAGAGGGTATGGGTAGGGAAGCTCTCAGTAGGGAATAGAGGGTATGGGTATGGAAGCTCTCAGTAGGGAATAGAGGGTATAGGTATGGAAGCTCTCAGTAGGGAATAGAGGGAATGGGTATGGAAGCTCTCAGTAGGGAATAGAGGGTATGGGTATGGAAGCTCTCAGTAGGGAATAGAGGGTATAGGTATGGAAGCTCTCAGTTGGGAATAGAGGATATGGGTAGGGAAGCTCTCGGTAGGGAATAGAGGGTATGGGTAGGGAAGCTCTCGGTAGGGAATAGAGGGTATGGGTAGGGAAGCTCTCGGTAGGGAATAGAGGGTGTGGGTATGGAAGGTCTCAGTAGGGAATAGAGGGTATAGGTATGGAAGCTCTCAGTAGGGAATAGAGGGAATGGGTATGGAAGCTCTCAGTAGGGAATAGAGGGTATGGGTATGGAAGCTCTCAGTTGGGAATAGAGGGTATAGGTATGGAAGCTCTCAGTAGGGAATAGAGGGTATGGGTAGTGAAGCTCTCAGTAGGGAAGAGAGGGTATGGGTAGTAAAGCTCTCAGTAGGGAATAGAGGGTATTGGTAGGGAAGATCTCAGTAGGGAATAGAGGGTATGGGTAGGGAAGCTCTCAGTAGGGAATAGAGGGTATGGGTAGGGAAGCTCTCAGTAGGGAATAGAGGGTATGGGTATGGAAGCTCTCAGTAGGGAATAGAGGGTATGGGTATGGAAGCTCTCAGTAGGGAATAGAGGGTATAGGTATGGAAGCTCTCAGTTGGGAATAGAGGGTATGGGTAGGGAAGCTCTCGGTAGGGAATAGAGGGTATGGGTAGGGAAGCTCTCGGTAGGGAATAGAGGGTATGGGTAGGGAAGCTCTCGGTAGGGAATAGAGGGTGTGGGTAGGGAAGCTCTCAGTAGGGAATAGAGGGTATGGGTAGGGAAGCTCTCAGTAGGGAATAGAGGGTATGGGTAGGGAAGCTCTCGGTAGGGAATAGAGGGGATGGGTAGGGAAGCTCTCGGTAGGGAATAGAGGGGATGGGTAGGGAAGCTCTCGGTAGGGAATAGAGGGGATGGGTAGTGAAGCTCTCGGTAGGGAATAGTGGGTATGGGTAGGGAAGCTCTCAGTAGGGAATAGAGGGGATGGGTAGGGAAGCTCTCGGTAGGGAATAGAGGGTATGGGTAGGGAAGCTCTCGGTAGGGAATAGAGGGGATGGGTATGGAAGCTCTCAGTAGGGAATAGAGGGTATGGGTAGTAAAGCTCTCAGTAGGGAATAGAGGGTATGGGTAGGGAAGCTCTCAGTTGGGAATAGAGGGTATGGGTAGTGAAGCTCTCGGTAGGGAATAGAGGGTGTGGGTAGGGAAGCTCTCGGTAGGGAATAGAGGGTATGGGTAGGGAAGCTCTCAGTAGGGAATAGAGGGTATGGGTAGGGAAGCTCTCAGTAGGGAATAGAGGGTATGGGTAGGAAAGCTCTCAGTAGGGAATAGAGGATATGGGTAGGGAAGCTCTCAATAGGGAATAGAGGGTATAGGTATGGAAGCTCTCAGTAGGGAATAGAGGATATGGGTAGGGAAGCTCTCAGTAGGGAATAGAGGGTATGGGTAGTGAAGCTCTCAGTAGGGAATAGAGGGTATGGGTAGGGAAGCTCTCAGTAGGGAATAGAGGGGATGGGTAGGGAAGATCTCAGTAGGGAATAGAGGGTATAGGTATGAAGCTCTCAGTAGGGAATAGAGGGGATGGGTATGGAAGCTCTCAGTAGGGAATAGAGGGTATGGGTAGTGAAGCTCTCGGTAGGGAATAGAGGGGATGGGTATGGAAGCTCTCAGTAGGGAATAGAGGGTATGGGTAGTAAAGCTCTCAGTAGGGAATAGAGGGTATGGGTAGGGAAGCTCTCAGTAGGGAATAGAGGGTATGGGTATGGAAGCTCTCGGTAGGGAATAGAGGGTGTGGGTAGGGAAGCTCTCGGTAGGGAATAGAGGGTATGGGTAGGGAAGCTCTCAGTAGGGAATAGAGGGTATGGGTAGGGAAGCTCTCAGTAGGGAATAGAGGGTATGGGTAGGAAAGCTCTCAGTAGGGAATAGAGGATATGGGTAGGGAAGCTCTCAATAGGGAATAGAGGGTATAGGTATGGAAGCTCTCAGTAGGGAATAGAGGATATGGGTAGGGAAGCTCTCAGTAGGGAATAGAGGGTATGGGTAGTGAAGCTCTCAGTAGGGAATAGAGGGTATGAGTAGGGAAGCTCTCAGTAGGGAATAGAGGGGATGGGTAGGGAAGATCTCAGTAGGGAATAGAGGGTATAGGTATGAAGCTCTCAGTTGGGAATAGAGGGTATGGGTAGGGAAGCTCTCAGTCGGGAATAGAGGGTATGGGTATGGAAGCTCTCAGTAGGGAATAGAGGATATGGGTAGGGAAGCTCTCAGTAGGGAATAGAGGGTATGGGTATGGAAGCTCTCAGTAGGGAATAGAGGGTATGAGTAGGGAAGCTCTCAGTAGGGAATAGAGGGTATGAGTAGGGAAGCTCTCAGTTGGGAATAGAGGGTATGGGTAGGGAAGCTCTCGGTAGGGAATAGAGGGTATGGGTAGGGAAGCTCTCGGTAGGGAAAAGAGGGTATGGGTAGGGAAGCTCTCGGTAGGGAATAGAGGGTGTGGGTAGGGAAGCTCTCAGTAGGGAATAGAGGGTATGGGTAGGGAAGCTCTCTGTAGGGAATAGAGGGTATGGGTAGGGAAGCTCTCGGTAGGGAATAGAGGGTATAGGTATGGAAGCTCTCAGTAGGGAATAGAGGGTATGGGTATGGAAGCTCTCGGTAGGGAATAGAGGGTATGGGTAAGGAAGCTCTCGGTAGGGAATAGAGGGTGTGGGTAGGGAAGCTCTCAGTAGGGAATAGAGGGTATGGGTAGGGAAGCTCTCGGTAGGGAATAGAGGGGATGGGTAGGGAAGCTCTCGGTAGGGAATAGAGGGGATGGGTAGGGAAGCTCTCGGTAGGGAATAGAGGGTATGGGTAGGGAAGCTCTCGGTAGGGAATAGAGGGGATGGGTAGTGAAGCTCTCGGTAGGGAATAGAGGGTATGGGTAGGGAAGCTCTCGGTAGGGAATAGAGGGTATGGGTAGGGAAGCTCTCGGTAGGGAATAGAGGGTATAGGTATGGAAGCTCTCGGTAGGGAATAGAGGGTATGGGTAGGGAAGCTCTCAGTAGGGAATAGAGGGTATGGGTAGGGAAGCTCTCAGTAGGGAATAGAGGGTATGGGTATGGAAGGTCTCAGTAGGGAATAGAGGGTATGGGTAGGGAAGCTCTCAGTAGGGAATAGAGGGTATGGGTATGGAAGGACTCAGTAGGGAATAGAGGGTATGGGTAGTAAAGCTCTCAGTAGGGAATAGAGGGTATAGGTAGGGAAGCTCTCAGTAGGGAATAGAGGGGATGGGTAGGGAAGCTCTCGGTAGGGAATAGAGGGTATGGGTAGGGAAGCTCTCGTAGGGAATAGAGGGTATGGGTAGGGAAGCTCTCGGTAGGGAATAGAGGGTATAGGTATGGAAGCTCTCGGTAGGGAATAGAGGGTATGGGTAGGGAAGCTCTCAGTAGGGAATAGAGGGTATGGGTAGGGAAGCTCTCAGTAGGGAATAGAGGGTATGGGTATGGAAGGTCTCAGTAGGGAATAGAGGGTATGGGTAGGGAAGCTCTCAGTAGGGAATAGAGGGTATGGGTATGGAAGGACTCAGTTGGGAATAGAGGGTATAGGTATGGAAGCTCTCAGTAGGGAATAGAGGATATGGGTAGTAAAGCTCTCAGTAGGGAATAGAGGGTATAGGTATGGAAGCTCTCGGTAGGGAATAGAGGGTATGGGTAGGGAAGCTCTCAGTAGGGAATAGAGGGTATGGGTATGGAAGGTCTCAGTAGGGAATAGAGGGTATGGGTAGGGAAGCTCTCAGTAGGGAATAGAGGGTATGGGTATGGAAGCTCTCAGTAGGGAATAGAGGGTATGGGTATGGAAGCTCTCAGTAGGGAATAGAGGGTATGGGTAGTAAAGCTCTCAGTAGGGAATAGAGGGTATAGGTAGGGAAGCTCTCAGTAGGGAATAGAGGGTATGGGTAGGGAAGCTCTCAGTAGGGAATAGAGGGTATAGGTATGGAAGCTCTCAGTAGGGAATAGAGGGTATAGGTATGGAAGCTCTCAGTAGGGAATAGAGGGTATGGGTAGTGAAGCTCTCGGTAGGGAATAGAGGGTATGGGTATGGAAGCTCTCAGTAGGGAATAGAGGGGATGGGTAGGGAAGCTCTCGGTAGGGAATAGAGGGTATGGGTAGGGAAGCTCTCAGTAGGGAATAGAGGGGATGGGTAGGGAAGCTCTCGGTAGGGAATAGAGGGTATGGGTATGGAAGCTCTCAGTAGGGAATAGAGGGGATGGGTAGGGAAGCTCTCGGTAGGGAATAGAGGGTATGGGTAGGGAAGCTCTCGGTAGGGAATAGAGGGTATGGGTAGGGAAGCTCTCGGTAGGGAATAGAGGGTATAGGTATGGAAGCTCTCGGTAGGGAATAGAGGGTATGGGTAGGGAAGCTCTCAGTAGGGAATAGAGGGGATGGGTAGTGAAGCTCTCGGTAGGGAATAGAGGGTATGGGTATGGAAGCTCTCAGTAGGGAATAGAGGGGATGGGTAGGGAAGCTCTCGGTAGGGAATAGAGGGTATGGGTAGGGAAGCTCTCGGTAGGGAATAGAGGGTATGGGTAGGGAAGCTCTCGGTAGGGAATAGAGGGTATAGGTATGGAAGCTCTCGGTAGGGAATAGAGGGTATGGGTAGGGAAGCTCTCAGTAGGGAATAGAGGGTATGGGTAGGGAAGCTCTCAGTAGGGAATAGAGGGTATGGGTATGGAAGGTCTCAGTAGGGAATAGAGGGTATGGGTAGGGAAGCTCTCAGTAGGGAATAGAGGGTATGGGTATGGAAGGACTCAGTAGGGAATAGAGGGTATGGGTAGTAAAGCTCTCAGTAGGGAATAGAGGGTATAGGTAGGGAAGCTCTCAGTAGGGAATAGAGGGGATGGGTAGGGAAGCTCTCGGTAGGGAATAGAGGGTATGGGTAGGGAAGCTCTCGGTAGGGAATAGAGGGTATGGGTAGGGAAGCTCTCGGTAGGGAATAGAGGGTATAGGTATGGAAGCTCTCGGTAGGGAATAGAGGGTATGGGTAGGGAAGCTCTCAGTAGGGAATAGAGGGTATGGGTAGGGAAGCTCTCAGTAGGGAATAGAGGGTATGGGTATGGAAGGTCTCAGTAGGGAATAGAGGGTATGGGTAGGGAAGCTCTCAGTAGGGAATAGAGGGTATGGGTATGGAAGGACTCAGTTGGGAATAGAGGGTATAGGTATGGAAGCTCTCAGTAGGGAATAGAGGATATGGGTAGTAAAGCTCTCAGTAGGGAATAGAGGGTATAGGTATGGAAGCTCTCGGTAGGGAATAGAGGGTATGGGTAGGGAAGCTCTCAGTAGGGAATAGAGGGTATGGGTAGGGAAGCTCTCAGTAGGGAATAGAGGGTATGGGTATGGAAGGTCTCAGTAGGGAATAGAGGGTATGGGTAGGGAAGCTCTCAGTAGGGAATAGAGGGTATGGGTATGGAAGGACTCAGTAGGGAATAGAGGGTATGGGTAGTAAAGCTCTCAGTAGGGAATAGAGGGTATAGGTAGGGAAGCTCTCAGTAGGGAATAGAGGGTATGGGTAGGGAAGCTCTCAGTAGGGAATAGAGGGTATAGGTATGGAAGCTCTCAGTAGGGAATAGAGGGTATAGGTAATGAAGCTCTCAGTAGGGAATAGAGGGTATGGGTAGTGAAGCTCTCAGTAGGGAATAGAGGGTATGGGTAGGGAAGCTCTCAGTAGAGAATAGAGGGTATGGGTAGTAAAGCTCTCAGTAGGGAATAGAGGGTATGGGTAGGGAAGCTCTCAGTAGGGAATAGAGGGTATAGGTATGGAAGCTCTCAGTAGGGAATAGAGGGTATGGGTAGTGAAGCTCTCAGTAGGGAATAGAGGGTATGGGTAGTAAAGCTCTCAGTAGGGAATAGAGAGTATTGGTAGGGAAGATCTCAGTAGGGAATAGAGGGTATGGGTAGGGAAGCTCTCAGTAGGGAATAGAGGGTATGGGTATGGAAGCTCTCAGTAGGGAAAAGAGGGTATAGGTATGGAAGCTCTCAGTTGGGAATAGAGGGTATGGGTAGGGAAGCTCTCAGTAGGGAATAGAGGGGATGGGTAGGGAAGCTCTCGGTAGGGAATAGAGGGTATGGGTAGGGAAGCTCTCGGTAGGGAATAGAGGGTATGGGTAGGGAAGCTCTCGGTAGGGAATAGAGGGTATGGGTAGGGAAGCTCTCGGTAGGGAATAGAGGGTGTGGGTAGGGAAGCTCTCAGTAGGGAATAGAGGGTATGGGTAGGGAAGCTCTCAGTAGGGAATAGAGGGTATGGGTAGGGAATAGAGGGGATGGGTAGGGAAGCTCTCGGTAGGGAATAGAGGGGATGGGTAGGGAAGCTCTCGGTAGGGAATAGAGGGTATGGGTAGTGAAGCTCTCGGTAGGGAATAGTGGGTATGGGTAGGGAAGCTCTCAGTAGGGAATAGAGGGGATGGGTAGGGAAGCTCTCGGTAGGGAATAGAGGGTATGGGTAGGGAAGCTCTCGGTAGGGAATAGAGGGTATGGGTAGGGAAGCTCTCGGTAGGGAATAGAGGGGATGGGTATGGAAGCTCTCAGTAGGGAATAGAGGGTATGGGTAGGGAAGCTCTCAGTAGGGAATAGAGGGTATGGGTAGGGAAGCTCTCAGTAGGGAATAGAGGATATGGGTAGGGAAGCTCTCAGTAGGGAATAGAGGGTATGAGTAGGGAAGCTCTCAGTAGGGAATAGAGGGGATGGGTAGGGAAGATCTCAATAGGGAATAGAGGGTATAGGTATGAAGCTCTCAGTTGGGAATAGAGGGTATGGGTAGGGAAGCTCTCAGTCGGGAATAGAGGGTATGGGTATGGAAGCTCTCAGTAGGGAATAGAGGATATGGGTAGGGAAGCTCTCAGTAGGGAATAGAGGGTATAGGTATGAAGCTCTCAGTTGGGAATAGAGGGTATGAGTAGGGAAGCTCTCAGTAGGGAATAGAGGGTATGGGTATGGAAGCTCTCAGTAGGGAATAGAGGGGATGGGTAGGGAAGCTCTCAGTAGGGAATAGAGGGTATGAGTAGGGAAGCTCTCAGTTGGGAATAGAGGGTATGGGTAGGGAAGCTCTCGGTAGGGAATAGAGGGTATGGGTAGGGAAGCTCTCGGTAGGGAAAAGAGGGTATGGGTAGGGAAGCTCTCGGTAGGGAATAGAGGGTGTGGGTAGGGAAGCTCTCAGTAGGGAATAGAGGGTATGGGTAGGGAAGCTCTCAGTAGGGAATAGAGGGTATGGGTAGGGAAGCTCTCGGTAGGGAATAGAGGGGATGGGTAGGGAAGCTCTCGGTAGGGAATAGAGGGGATGGGTAGGGAAGCTCTCGGTAGGGAATAGAGGGGATGGGTAGTGAAGCTCTCGGTAGGGAATAGTGGGTATGGGTAGGGAAGCTCTCAGTAGGGAATAGAGGGGATGGGTAGGGAAGCTCTCGGTAGGGAATAGAGGGTATGGGTAGGGAAGCTCTCGGTAGGGAATAGAGGGTATGGGTAGGGAAGCTCTCGGTAGGGAATAGAGGGTATGGGTAGGGAAGCTCTCGGTACGGAATAGAGGGTATGGGTAGGGAAGCTCTCGGTAGGGAATAGAGGGGATGGGTAGGGAAGCTCTCGGTAGGGAATAGAGGGGATGGGTAGGGAAGCTCTCGGTAGGGAATAGAGGGGATGGGTAGTGAAGCTCTCGGTAGGGAATAGTGGGTATGGGTAGGGAAGCTCTCAGTAGGGAATAGAGGGGATGGGTAGGGAAGCTCTCGGTAGGGAATAGAGGGGATGGGTAGGGAAGCTCTCAGTAGGGAATAGAGGGGATGGGTAGGGAAGCTCTCAGTAGGGAATAGAGGGTATAGGTATGGAAGCTCTCAGTAGGGAATAGAGGATATGGGTAGGGAAGCTCTCAGTAGGGAATAGAGGGTATGGGTAGTGAAGCTCTCAGTAGGGAATAGAGGGTATGAGTAGGGAAGCTCTCAGTAGGGAATAGAGGGTATGAGTAGGGAAGCTCTCAGTAGGGAATAGAGGGGATGGGTAGGGAAGATCTCAGTAGGGAATAGAGGGTATAGGTATGAAGCTCTCAGTTGGGAATAGAGGGTATGGGTATGGAAGCTCTCAGTAGGGAATAGAGGGGATGGGTAGTGAAGCTCTCAGTAGGGAATAGAGGGTATGGGTATGGAAGGTCTCAGTAGGGAATAGAGGGTATGGGTAGGGAAGCTCTCAGTAGGGAATAGAGGGTATGGGTATGGAAGCTCTCGGTAGGGAATAGAGGGTATGGGTAGGGAAGCTCTCGGTAGGGAATAGAGGGTGTGGGTAGGGAAGCTCTCAGTAGGGAATAGAGGGTATGGGTAGGGAAGCTCTCAGTAGGGAATAGAGGGTATGGGTAGGGAAGCTCTCGGTAGGGAATAGAGGGGATGGGTAGGGAAGCTCTCGGTAGGGAATAGAGGGGATGGGTAGGGAAGCTCTCGGTAGGGAATAGAGGGGATGGGTAGTGAAGCTCTCGGTAGGGAATAGTGGGTATGGGTAGGGAAGCTCTCGGTAGGGAATAGAGGGGATGGGTAGGGAAGCTCTCGGTAGGGAATAGAGGGTATGGGTAGGGAAGCTCTCGGTAGGGAATAGAGGGTATGGGTATGGAAGCTCTCGGTAGGGAATAGAGGGTATGGTTAGGGAAGCTTTCGGTAGGGAATAGAGGGTATGGGTAGGGAAGCTCTCGGTAGGGAATAGAGGGGATGGGTAGGGAAGCTCTCGGTAGGGAATAGAGGGGATGGGTAGGGAAGCTCTCGGTAGGGAATAGAGGGGATGGGTAGTGAAGCTCTCGGTAGGGAATAGAGGGGATGGGTAGGGAAGCTCTCGGTAGGGAATAGAGGGGATGGGTAGGGAAGCTCTCGGTAGGGAATAGTGGGTATGGGTAGGGAAGCTCTCGGTAGGGAATAGAGGGGATGGGTAGGGAAGCTCTCGGTAGGGAATAGTGGGTATGGGTAGGGAAGCTCTCGGTAGGGAATAGAGGGGATGGGTAGGGAAGCTCTCAGTTGGGAATAGTGGGTATGGGTAGGGAAGCTCTCGGTAGGGAATAGAGGGTATGGGTATGGAAGCTCTCGGTAGGGAATAGAGGGTATGGTTAGGGAAGCTTTCGGTAGGGAATAGAGGGTATGGGTAGGGAAGCTCTCGGTAGGGAATAGAGGGGATGGGTAGGGAAGCTCTCGGTAGGGAATAGAGGGGATGGGTAGGGAAGCTCTCGGTAGGGAATAGAGGGGATGGGTAGTGAAGCTCTCGGTAGGGAATAGTGGGTATGGGTAGGGAAGCTCTCAGTAGGGAATAGAGCGGATGGGTAGGGAAGCTCTCGGTAGGGAATAGAGGGTATGGGTAGGGAAGCTCTCGGTAGGGAATAGAGGGTATGGGTAGGGAAGCTCTCGGTAGGGAATAGAGGGTATGGGTAGGGAAGCTCTCGGTAGGGAATAGAGGGTATGAGTAGGGAAGCTCTCGGTAGGGAATAGAGGGTATGGGTAGGGAAGCTCTCGGTAGGGAATAGAGGGTATGAGTAGGGAAGCTCTCGGTAGGGAATAGAGGGGATGGGTAGGGAAGCTCTCGGTAGGGAATAGAGGGGATGGGTAGGGAAGCTCTCGGTAGGGAATAGAGGGGATGGGTAGTGAAGCTCTCGGTAGGGAATAGTGGGTATGGGTAGGGAAGCTCTCAGTAGGGAATAGAGGGGATGGGTAGGGAAGCTCTCGGTAGGGAATAGAGGGTATGGGTAGGGAAGCTCTCGGTAGGGAATAGAGGGGATGGGTATGGAAGCTCTCAGTAGGGAATAGAGGGTATGGGTAGGGAAGCTCTCAGTTGGGAATAGAGGGTATGGGTAGGGAAGCTCTCAGTTGGGAATAGAGGGTATGGGTAGGGAAGCTCTCAGTAGGGAATAGAGGGTATGGGTATGGAAGCTCTCAGTAGGGAATAGAGGGTATGGGTAGGGAAGCTCTCAGTAGGGAATAGAGGGTATGGGTAGGGAAGCTCTCAGTTGGGAATAGAGGGTATGGGTAGGGAAGCTCTCAGTAGGGAATAGAGGGTATGGGTAGGAAAGCTCTCAGTAGGGAATAGAGGATATGGGTAGGGAAGCTCTCAATAGGGAATAGAGGGTATAGGTATGGAAGCTCTCAGTAGGGAATAGAGGATATGGGTAGGGAAGCTCTCAGTAGGGAATAGAGGGTATGGGTAGTGAAGCTCTCAGTAGGGAATAGAGGGGATGAGTAGGGAAGCTCTCAGTAGGGAATAGAGGGGATGGGTAGGGAAGATCTCAGTAGGGAATAGAGGGTATAGGTATGAAGCTCTCAGTTGGGAATAGAGGGTATGGGTATGGAAGCTCTCAGTAGGGAATAGAGGGGATGGGTAGTGAAGCTCTCAGTAGGGAATAGAGGGTATGGGTATGGAAGGTCTCAGTAGGGAATAGAGGGTATGGGTAGGGAAGCTCTCAGTAGGGAATAGAGGGTATAGGTATGGAAGCTCTCAGTTGGGAATAGAGGGTATAGGTATGGAAGCTCTTGGTAGGGAATAGAGGGTATGGGTAGGGAAGCTCTCAGTAGGGAATAGAGGGTATGGGTAGGGAAGCTCTCAGTAGGGAATAGAGGGTATAGGTATGGAAGCTCTCAGTTGGGAATAGAGGGTATAGGTATGGAAGGTCTCAGTAGGGAATAGAGGGTATAGGTATGGAAGCTCTCAGTAGGGAATAGAGGGAATGGGTAGGGAAGCTCTCAGTAGGGAATAGAGGGTATGGGTATGGAAGCTCTCAGTTGGGAATAGAGGGTATGGGTAGTAAAGCTCTCAGTAGGGAATAGAGGGTATTGGTATGGAAGCTCTCAGTAGGGAATAGAGGGTATGGGTAGGGAAGCTCTCAGTAGGGAATAGAGGGTATGGGTATGGAAGCTCTCAGTAGGGAATAGAGGGTATAGGTATGGAAGCTCTCAGTTGGGAATAGAGGGTATGGGTAGGGAAGCTCTCGGTAGGGAATAGAGGGTATGGGTAGGGAAGCTCTCGGTAGGGAATAGAGGGTATGGGTAGGGAAGCTCTCGGTAGGGAATAGAGGGTGTGGGTAGGGAAGCTCTCAGTAGGGAATAGAGGGTATGGGTAGGGAAGCTCTCAGTAGGGAATAGAGGGGATGGGTAGGGAAGCTCTCGGTAGGGAATAGAGGGGATGGGTAGGGAAGCTCTCGGTAGGGAATAGAGGGGATGGGTAGGGAAGCTCTCGGTAGGGAATAGAGGGGATGGGTAGTGAAGCTCTCGGTAGGGAATAGTGGGTATGGGTAGGGAAGCTCTCAGTAGGGAATAGAGGGGATGGGTAGGGAAGCTCTCGGTAGGGAATAGAGGGTATGGGTAGGGAAGCTCTCAGTAGGGAAGAGAGGGTATGGGTAGTAAAGCTCTCAGTAGGGAATAGAGGGTATTGGTAGGGAAGATCTCAGTAGGGAATAGAGGGTATGGGTAGGGAAGCTCTCAGTAGGGAATAGAGGGTATGGGTATGGAAGCTCTCAGTAGGGAATAGAGGGTATAGGTATGGAAGCTCTCAGTTGGGAATAGAGGGTATGGGTAGGGAAGCTCTCGGTAGGGAATAGAGGGTATGGGTAGGGAAGCTCTCGGTAGGGAATAGAGGGGATGGGTAGTGAAGCTCTCGGTAGGGAATAGAGGGTATGGGTAGGGAAGCTCTCGGTAGGGAATAGAGGGTATGGGTAGGGAAGCTCTCGGTAGGGAATAGAGGGTGTGGGTAGGGAAGCTCTCAGTAGGGAATAGAGGGTATGGGTAGGGAAGCTCTCAGTAGGGAATAGAGGGTATGGGTAGGGAAGCTCTCGGTAGGGAATAGAGGGGATGGGTAGGGAAGCTCTCGGTAGGGAATAGAGGGGATGGGTAGGGAAGCTCTCGGTAGGGAATAGAGGGGATGGGTAGTGAAGCTCTCGGTAGGGAATAGTGGGTATGGGTAGGGAAGCTCTCAGTAGGGAATAGAGGGGATGGGTAGGGAAGCTCTCGGTAGGGAATAGAGGGTATGGGTAGGGAAGCTCTCGGTAGGGAATAGAGGGGATGGGTATGGAAGCTCTCAGTAGGGAATAGAGGGTATGGGTAGGGAAGCTCTCAGTTGGGAATAGAGGGTATGGGTAGGGAAGCTCTCAGTTGGGAATAGAGGGTATGGGTAGGGAAGCTCTCAGTAGGGAATAGAGGGTATGGGTAGGAAAGCTCTCAGTAGGGAATAGAGGATATGGGTAGGGAAGCTCTCAATAGGGAATAGAGGGTATAGGTATGGAAGCTCTCAGTAGGGAATAGAGGATATGGGTAGGGAAGCTCTCAGTAGGGAATAGAGGTTATGGGTAGTGAAGCTCTCAGTAGGGAATAGAGGGTATGAGTAGGGAAGCTCTCAGTAGGGAATAGAGGGGATGGGTAGGGAAGATCTCAGTAGGGAATAGAGGGTATAGGTATGAAGCTCTCAGTTGGGAATAGAGGGTATGGGTAGGGAAGCTCTCAGTCGGGAATAGAGGGTATGGGTATGGAAGCTCTCAGTAGGGAATAGAGGATATGGGTAGGGAAGCTCTCAGTAGGGAATAGAGGGTATGGGTATGGAAGCTCTCAGTAGGGAATAGAGGGTATGAGTAGGGAAGCTCTCAGTAGGGAATAGAGGGTATGAGTAGGGAAGCTCTCAGTTGGGAATAGAGGGTATGGGTAGGGAAGCTCTCGGTAGGGAATAGAGGGTATGGGTAGGGAAGCTCTCGGTAGGGAAAAGAGGGTATGGGTAGGGAAGCTCTCGGTAGGGAATAGAGGGTGTGGGTAGGGAAGCTCTCAGTAGGGAATAGAGGGTATGGGTAGGGAAGGTCTCAGTAGGGAATAGAGGGTATGGGTAGGGAAGCTCTCGGTAGGGAATAGAGGGTATAGGTATGGAAGCTCTCGGTAGGGAATAGAGGGTATGGGTAGGGAAGCTCTCGGTAGGGAATAGAGGGTATGGGTAGGGAAGCTCTCAGTACGGAATAGATGGGATGGGTAGGGAAGGTCTCAGTAGGGAATAGAGGGTATGGGTAGGGAAGCTCTCGGTAGGGAATAGAGGGGATGGGTAGGGAAGCTCTCGGTAGGGAATAGATGGGATGGGTAGGGAAGCTCTCAGTACGGAATAGATGGGATGGGTAGGGAAGGTCTCAGTAGGGAATAGAGGGTATGGGTAGGGAAGCTCTCGGTAGGGAATAGAGGGTATGGGTAGGGAAGCTCTCGGTAGGGAATAGAGGGGATGGGTAGGGAAGCTCTCGGTAGGGAATAGAGGGGATGGGTAGGGAAGCTCTCGGTAGGGAATAGAGGGGATGGGTAGTGAAGCTCTCGGTAGGGAATAGTGGGTATGGGTAGGGAAGCTCTCGGTAGGGAATAGAGGGGATGGGTATGGAAGCTCTCGGTAGGGAATAGAGGGTATGGGTAGGGAAGCTCTCGGTAGGGAATAGAGGGGATGGGTATGGAAGCTCTCAGTAGGGAATAGAGGGTATGGATAGGGAAGCTCTCAGTTGGGAATAGAGGGTATGGGTAGGGAAGCTCTCAGTTGGGAATAGAGGGTATGGGTAGGGAAGCTCTCAGTAGGGAATAGAGGGTATGGGTAGGGAAGCTCTCAGTAGGGAATAGAGGGTATGGGTATGGAAGCTCTCAGTAGGGAATAGAGGATATGGATAGGGAAGCTCTCAATAGGGAATAGAGGGTATAGGTATGGAAGCTCTCAGTAGGGAATAGAGGATATGGGTAGGGAAGCTCTCAGTAGGGAATAGAGGGTATGGGTAGTGAAGCTCTCAGTAGGGAATAGAGGGTATGAGTAGGGAAGCTCTCAGTAGGGAATAGAGGGGATGGGTAGGGAAGATCTCAGTAGGGAATAGAGGGTATAGGTATGAAGCTCTCAGTTGGGAATAGAGGGTATGGGTATGGAAGGTCTCAGTAGGGAATAGAGGGTATGGGTAGGGAAGCTCTCAGTAGGGAATAGAGGGTGTGGGTAGGGAAGCTCTCAGTAGGGAATAGAGGGTATGGGTAGGGAAGCTCTCAGTAGGGAATAGAGGGTATGGGTAGGGAAGCTCTCGGTAGGGAATAGAGGGGATGGGTAGGGAAGCTCTCGGTAGGGAATAGAGGGGATGGGTAGGGAAGCTCTCGGTAGGGAATAGAGGGGATGGGTAGGGAAGCTCTCGGTAGGGAATAGAGAGGATGGGTAGTGAAGCTCTCGGTAGGGAATAGTGGGTATGGGTAGGGAAGCTCTCAGTAGGGAATAGAGGGGATGGGTAGGGAAGCTCTCGGTAGGGAATAGAGGGTATGGGTAGGGAAGCTCTCGGTAGGGAATAGAGGGTATGGGTAGGGAAGCTCTCGGTAGGGAATAGAGGGTATGGGTAGGGAAGCTCTCGGTAGGGAATAGAGGGTATGAGTAGGGAAGCTCTCGGTAGGGAATAGAGGGTATGGGTAGTGAAGCTCTCAGTAGGGAATAGAGGGTATGGGTAGGGAAGCTCTCAGTAGGGAATAGAGGGGATGGGTAGGGAAGCTCTCGGTAGGGAATAGAGGGTATGGGTAGGGAAGCTCTCGGTAGGGAATAGAGGGTATGGGTAGGGAAGCTCTCGGTAGGGAATAGAGGGTATGGGTAGGGAAGCTCTCGGTAGGGAATAGAGGGTATGAGTAGGGAAGCTCTCGGTAGGGAATAGAGGGTATGGGTAGGGAAGCTCTCGGTAGGGAATAGAGGGTATGAGTAGGGAAGCTCTCAGTAGGGAATAGAGGGTATGGGTAGGGAAGCTCTCGGTAGGGAATAGAGGGGATGGGTAGGGAAGCTCTCGGTAGGGAATAGAGGGGATGGGTAGGGAAGCTCTCGGTAGGGAATAGAGGGGATGGGTAGTGAAGCTCTCGGTAGGGAATAGTGGGTATGGGTAGGGAAGCTCTCGGTAGGGAATAGAGGGGATGGGTAGGGAAGCTCTCGGTAGGGAATAGAGGGTATGGGTAGGGAAGCTCTCGGTAGGGAATAGAGGGGATGGGTATGGAAGCTCTCAGTAGGGAATAGAGGGTATGGATAGGGAAGCTCTCAGTTGGGAATAGAGGGTATGGGTAGGGAAGCTCTCAGTTGGGAATAGAGGGTATGGGTAGGGAAGCTCTCAGTAGGGAATAGAGGGTATGGGTAGGAAAGCTCTCAGTAGGGAATAGAGGGTATGGGTATGGAAGCTCTCAGTAGGGAATAGAGGATATGGTTAGGGAAGCTCTCAATAGGGAATAGAGGGTATAGGTATGGAAGCTCTCAGTAGGGAATAGAGGATATGGGTAGGGAAGCTCTCAGTAGGGAATAGAGGGTATGGGTAGTGAAGCTCTCAGTAGGGAATAGAGGGTATGAGTAGGGAAGCTCTCAGTAGGGAAGAGAGGGTATGGGTAGTAAAGCTCTCAGTAGGGAATAGAGGGTATTGGTAGGGAAGATCTCAGTAGGGAATAGAGGGTATGGGTAGGGAAGCTCTCAGTAGGGAATAGAGGGTATGGGTATGGAAGCTCTCAGTAGGGAATAGAGGGAATAGGTATGGAAGCTCTCAGTTGGGAATAGAGGGTATGGGTAGGGAAGCTCTCGGTAGGGAATAGAGGGTATGGGTAGGGAAGCTCTCGGTAGGGAATAGAGGGTATGGGTAGGGAAGCTCTCGGTAGGGAATAGAGGGTGTGGGTAGGGAAGCTCTCAGTAGGGAATAGAGGGTATGGGTAGGGAAGCTCTCAGTAGGGAATAGAGGGTATGGGTAGGGAAGCTCTCGGTAGGGAATAGAGGGGATGGGTAGGGAAGCTCTCGGTAGGGAATAGAGGGGATGGGTAGGGAAGCTCTCAGTAGGGAATAGAGGGTATGGGTATGGAAGCTCTCGGTAGGGAATAGAGGGGATGGGTAGTGAAGCTCTCGGTAGGGAATAGTGGGTATGGGTAGGGAAGCTCTCAGTAGGGAATAGAGGGGATGGGTAGGGAAGCTCTCGGTAGGGAATAGAGGGTATGGGTAGGGAAGCTCTCAGTTGGGAATAGAGGGTATGGGTAGGGAAGCTCTCAGTTGGGAATAGAGGGTATGGGTAGGGAAGCTCTCGGTAGGGAATAGAGGGGATGGGTATGGAAGCTCTCAGTAGGGAATAGAGGGTATGGGTAGGGAAGCTCTCAGTTGGGAATAGAGGGTATGGGTAGGGAAGCTCTCAGTTGGGAATAGAGGGTATGGGTAGGAAAGCTCTCAGTAGGGAATAGAGGATATGGGTAGGGAAGCTCTCAATAGGGAATAGAGGGTATAGGTATGGAAGCTCTCAGTAGGGAATAGAGGATATGTGTAGGGAAGCTCTCAGTAGGGAATAGAGGGTATGGGTAGTGAAGCTCTCAGTAGGGAATAGAGGGTATGAGTAGGGAAGCTCTCAGTAGAGAATAGAGGGGATGGGTAGGGAAGATCTCAGTAGGGAATAGAGGGTATAGGTATGAAGCTCTCAGTTGGGAATAGAGGGTATGGGTAGGGAAGCTCTCAGTCGGGAATAGAGGGTATGGGTATGGAAGCTCTCAGTAGGGAATAGAGGGGATGGGTAGGGAAGCTCTCGGTAGGGAATAGAGGGTATGGGTAGGGAAGCTCTCAGTAGGGAATAGAGGGGATGGGTAGGGAAGCTCTCGGTAGGGAATAGAGGGTATGGGTAGGGAAGCTCTCGGTAGGGAATAGAGGGGATGGGTATGGAAGCTCTCAGTAGGGAATAGAGGGTATAGGTAGGGAAGCTCTCAGTAGGGAATAGAGGGGATGGGTAGGGAAGCTCTCAGTTGGGAATAGAGGGGTTGGGTAGGGAAGCTCTCAGTTGGGAATAGAGGGTATGGGTAGGGAAGCTCTCAGTAGGGAATAGAGGGTATGGGTAGGAAAGCTCTCAGTAGGGAATAGAGGATATGGGTAGGGAAGCTCTCAATAGGGAATAGAGGGTATAGGTATGGAAGCTCTCAGTAGGGAATAGAGGATATGGGTAGGGAAGCTCTCAGTAGGGAATAGAGGGTATGGGTAGGGAAGCTCTCAGTTGGGAATAGAGGGTATGGGTAGGGAAGCTCTCAGTCGGGAATAGAGGGTATGGGTAGGGAAGCTCTCAGTAGGGAATAGAGGGTATGGGTAGGGAAGCTCTCAGTTGGGAATAGAGGGTATGGGTAGGGAAGCTCTCAGTCGGGAATAGAGGGTATAGGTATGGAAGCTCTCAGTAGGGAATAGAGGGTATAGGTATGGAAGCTCTCGGTAGGGAATAGAGGGTATGGGTAGGGAAGCTCTCAGTAGGGAATAGAGGGTATGGGTAGGGAAGCTCTCGGTAGGGAATAGAGGGTGTGGGTAGGGAAGCTCTCGGTAGGGAATAGAGGGTGTGGGTAGGGAAGCTCTCAGTAGGGAATAGAGGGTATGGGTAGGGAAGCTCTCGGTAGGGAATAGAGGGTATGGGTAGGGAAGCTCTCGGTAGGGAATAGAGGGGATGGGTAGGGAAGCTCTCAGTAGGGAATAGAGGGGATGGGTAGGGAAGCTCTCAGTAGGGAATAGAGGGTATGGGTAGGGAAGCTCTCGGTAGGGAATAGAGGGGATGGGTAGGGAAGCTCTCAGTAGGGAATAGAGGGTATGGGTAGGGAAGCTCTCGGTAGGGAATAGAGGGGATGGGTAGGGAAGCTCTCGGTAGGGAATAGAGGGGATGAGTAGTGAAGCTCTCGGTAGGGAATAGTGGGTATGGGTAGGGAAGCTCTCAGTAGGGAATAGAGGGGATGGGTAGGGAAGCTCTCGGTAGGGAATAGAGGGTATGGGTAGGGAAGCTCTCAGTTGGGAATAGAGGGTATGGGTAGGGAAGCTCTCAGTTGGGAATAGAGGGTATGGGTAGGGAAGCTCTCAGTTGGGAATAGAGGGTATGGGTAGGGAAGCTCTCAGTAGGGAATAGAGGGTATGGGTAGGAAAGCTCTCAGTAGGGAATAGAGGATATGGGTAGGGAAGCTCTCAGTAGGGAATAGAGGGTATGGGTAGTGAAGCTCTCAGTAGGGAATAGAGGGTATGAGTAGGGAAGCTCTCAGTAGGGAATAGAGGGGATGGGTAGGGAAGATCTCAGTAGGGAATAGAGGGTATAGGTATGAAGCTCTCAGTTGGGAATAGAGGGTATGGGTAGGGAAGCTCTCAGTCGGGAATAGAGGGTATGGGTATGGAAGCTCTCAGTAGGGAATAGAGGATATGGGTAGGGAAGCTCTCAGTAGGGAATAGAGGGTATGGGTATGGAAGCTCTCAGTAGGGAATAGAGGGTATGAGTAGGGAAGCTCTCAGTAGGGAATAGAGGGTATGAGTAGGGAAGCTCTCAGTTGGGAATAGAGGATATGGGTATGGAAGCTCTCAGTAGGGAATAGAGGGTATGGGTAGTGAAGCTCTCAGTAGGGAATAGAGGGTATGGGTATAGAAGCTCTCAGTAGGGAATAGAGGGGATGGGTAGGGAAGCTCTCAGTAGGGAATAGAGGGTATGGGTAGTAAAGCTCTCAGTAGGGGATAGAGGGTACGGGTAGGGAAGCTCTCAGTAGGGAATAGAGGGTATGGGTAGGGAAGCTCTCAGTAGGGAATAGAGGGGATGGGTAGGGAAGCTCTCAGTAGGGAATAGAGGGGATGGGTAGGGAAGCTCTCAGTAGGGAATAGAGGGTATGGGTATGGAAGCTCTCAGTAGGGAATAGAGGGTATGGGTAGGGAAGCTCTCAGTAGGGAATTGATGGGATGGGTAGGGAAGCTCTCAGTAGGGAATAGAGGGTATGGGCAGGGAAGCTCTCAGTAGGGAATAGAGGGTATGGGTAGTGAAGCTCTCAGTAGGGAATAGAGGGTATGGGTAGGGAAGCTCTCAGTTGGGAATAGAGGGTATGGGTAGGGAAGCTCTCAGTAGGGAATAGATGGGATGGGTAGGGAAGCTCTCAGTAGGGAATAGAGGGTATGGGTAGTGAAGCTCTCAGTAGGGAATAGAGGGTATGGGTATGGAAGCTCTCAGTAGGGAATAGAGGGTATGGGTATGGAAGCTCTCAGTAGGGAATAGAGGATATGGGTAGGGAAGCTCTCAGTAGGGAATAGAGGGGATGGGTAGTAAAGCTCTCAGTAGGGAATAGAGGGGATGGGTAGGGAAGCTCTCAGTAGGGAATAGAGGGTATGGGTAGGGAAGCTCTCAGTAGGGAATAGATGGGATGGGTAGGGAAGCTCTCAGAAGGGAATAGAGGGTATGGGTAGTGAAGCTCTCAGTAGGGAATAGAGGGTATGGGTAGGGAAGCTCTCAGTAGGGAATTGATGGGATGGGTAGGGAAGCTCTCAGTAGGGAATAGAGGGTATGGGCAGGGAAGCTCTCAGTAGGGAATAGAGGGTATGGGTAGTGAAGCTCTCAGTAGGGAATAGAGGGTATGGGTATGGAAGCTCTCAGTAGGGAATAGAGGATATGGGTAGGGAAGCTCTCAGTAGGGAATAGAGGCTATGGGTAGGGAAGCTCTCAGTTGGGAATAGAGGGGATGGGTAGTGAAGCTCTCAGTTGGAAATAGAGGGTATGGGTAGGGAAGCTCTCAGTAGGGAATAGAGGGTATGGGTAGGGAAGCTCTCAGTTGGGAATAGAGGGTATGGGTAGGGAAGCTCTCAGTAGGGAATAGAGGGGATGGGTAGGGAAGCTCTCAGTAGGGAATCGAGGGGATGGTTAGTAAAGCTCTCAGTAGGGAATAGAGGGGATGGGTAGGGAAGCTCTCAGTAGGGAATAGAGGGTATGGGTAGGGAAGCTCTCAGTAGGGAATAGATGGGATGGGTAGGGAAGCTCTCAGTAGGGAATAGAGGGGATGGGTTGGAAAGCTCTCAGTAGGGAATAGAGGGTATGGTTAGGGAAGCTCTCAGTTGGGAATAGAGGGTATGGGTATGGAAGCTCTCAGTTGGGAATAGAGGGTATGGGTAGGGAAGCTCTCGGTAGGGAATAGAGGGTATGGGTAGGGAAGCTCTCGGTAGGGAATAGAGGGTATGGGTAGGGAAGCGCTCGGTAGGGAATAGAGGGTGTGGGTAGGGAAGCTCTCAGTAGGGAATAGAGGGTATGGGTAGGGAAGCTCTCAGTAGGGAATAGAGGGTATGGGTAGGGAAGCTCTCAGTAGGGAATAGAGGGTATGGGTATGGAAGCTCTCGGTAGGGAATAGAGGGGATGGGTAGGGAAGCTCTCGGTAGGGAATAGAGGGGATGGGTAGTGAAGCTCTCGGTAGGGAATAGTGGGTATGGGTAGGGAAGCTCTCAGTAGGGAATAGAGGGGATGGGTAGGGAAGCTCTCGGTAGGGAATAGAGGGTATGGGTAGGGAAGCTCTCGGTAGGGAATAGAGGGGATGGGTATGGAAGCTCTCAGTAGGGAATAGAGGGTATGGGTAGGGAAGCTCTCAGTAGGGAATAGAGGGTATGGGTATGGAAGCTCTCAGTAGGGAATAGAGGGGATGGGTATGGAAGGTCTCAGTAGGGAATAGAGGGTATGGGTAGGGAAGGTCTCAGTAGGGAATAGAGGGTATGGGTAGGGAAGCTCTCAGTTGGGAATAGAGGGTATGGGTAGGGAAGCTCTCAGTTGGGAATAGAGGGTATGGGTAGGGAAGGTCTCAGTAGGGAATAGAGGGTATGGGTAGTAAAGCTCTCAGTAGGGAATAGAGGGTATGGGTAGTAAAGCTCTCAGTAGGGAATAGAGGGTATGGGTAGGGAAGCTCTCAGTAGGGAATAGAGGGTATAGGTAATGAAGCTCTCAGTAGGGAATAGAGGGTATGGGTAGTGAAGCTCTCAGTAGGGAATAGAGGGTATGGGTAGTGAAGCTCTCAGTAGGGAATAGAGGGTATGGGTAGTAAAGCTCTCAGTAGGGAATAGAGGGTATGGGTAGGAAAGCTCTCAGTAGGGAATAGAGGGTATGGGTAGGGAATCTCTCAGTTGGGAATAGAGGGTATGGGTAGGGAAGCTCTCAGTAGGGAATAGAGGGTATGGGTAGGGAAGCTCTCAGTAGGGAATAGAGGGTATAGGTATGGAAGCTCTCAGTTGGGAATAGAGGGTATGGGTAGGGAAGCTCTCAGTAGGGAATAGAGGGTATAGGTATGGAAGCTCTCAGTAGGGAATAGAGGATATGGGTAGGGAAGCTCTCAGTAGGGAATAGAGGGTATGGGTATGGAAGCTCTCAGTTGGGAATAGAGGGTATAGGTATGGAAGCTCTCAGTAGGGAATAGAGGATATGGGTAGGGAAGCTCTCAGTAGGGAATAGAGGGTATGGGTAGGGAAGCTCTCAGTAGGGAATAGAGGGTATGGGTAGGGAAGCTCTCAGTAGGGAATAGAGGGTATGGGTAGGGAAGCTCTCAGTAGGGAATAGAGGGTATGGGTAGGGAAGCTCTCAGTAGGGAATAGCGGATATGGGTAGGGAAGCTCTCAGTAGGGAATAGAGGGAATGGGTAGGGAAGCTCTCAGTAGGGAATAGAGGGTATAGGTATGGAAGCTCTCAGTAGGGAATAGAGGGTATGGGTAGTGAAGCTCTCAGTAGGGAATAGAGGGTATGGGTAGTAAAGCTCTCAGTAGGGAATAGAGGGTATGGGTATGGAAGCTCTCAGTAGGGAATAGAGGGTATGGGTATGGAAGCTCTCAGTTGGGAATAGAGGGTATGGGTAGGGAAGCTCTCAGTAGGGAATAGAGGGGATGGGTATGGAAGCTCTCAGTTGGGAATAGAGGGGATGGGTAGGGAAGCTCTCAGTAGGGAATAGAGGGTATGGGTAGGGAAGCTCTCAGTAGGGAATAGAGGGTATGGGAAGGGAAGCTCTCAGTAGGGAATAGAGGGTATGGGTATGGAAGCTCTCGGTAGGGAATAGAGGGGATGGGTAGGGAAGCTCTCGGTAGGGAATAGAGGGGATGGGTAGTGAAGCTCTCGGTAGGGAATAGTGGGTATGGGTAGGGAAGCTCTCAGTAGGGAATAGAGGGGATGGGTAGGGAAGCTCTCGGTAGGGAATAGAGGGTATGGGTAGGGAAGCTCTCGGTAGGGAATAGAGGGGATGGGTATGGAAGCTCTCAGTAGGGAATAGAGGGTATGGGTAGGGAAGCTCTCAGTAGGGAATAGAGGGTATGGGTATGGAAGCTCTCAGTAGGGAATAGAGGGGATGGGTATGGAAGGTCTCAGTAGGGAATAGAGGGTATGGGTAGTGAAGCTCTCAGTAGGGAATAGAGGGTATGGGTAGGGAAGCTCTCAGTAGGGAATAGAGGGTATGGGTAGGGAAGGTCTCAGTAGGGAATAGAGGGTATGGGTAGGGAAGCTCTCAGTTGGGAATAGAGGGTATGGGTAGGGAAGCTCTCAGTAGGGAATAGAGGGTATGGGTAGTGAAGCTCTCAGTAGGGAATAGAGGGTATGGGTAGGGAAGGTCTCAGTAGGGAATAGAGGGTATGGGTAGGAAAGCTCTCAGTAGGGAATAGAGGATATGGGTAGGGAAGCTCTCAATAGGGAATAGAGGGTATAGGTATGGAAGCTCTCAGTAGGGAATAGAGGATATGGGTAGGGAAGCTCTCAGTAGGGAATAGAGGGTATGGGTAGTGAAGCTCTCAGTAGGGAATAGAGGGTATGAGTAGGGAAGCTCTCAGTAGGGAATAGAGGGGATGGGTAGGGAAGATCTCAGTAGGGAATAGAGGGTATAGGTATGGAAGCTCTCAGTTGGGAATAGAGGGTATAGGTAGGGAAGCTCTCAGTAGGGAATAGAGGGTATGGGTAGGAAGCTCTCAGTAGGGAATAGAGGGTATAGGTATGGAAGCTCTCAGTAGGGAATAGAGGGTATGGGTAGGGAAGCTCTCAGTAGGGAATAGAGGGTATGGGTAGGGAAGCTCTCAGTCGGGAATAGAGGGTATGGGTATGGAAGCTCTCAGTAGGGAATAGAGGATATGGGTAGGGAATCTCTCAGTAGGGAATAGAGGGTATGGGTATGGAAGCTCTCAGTAGGGAATAGAGGGGATGGGTAGGGAAGCTCTCAGTAGGGAATAGAGGGGATGGGTAGGGAAGCTCTCAGTAGGGAATAGAGGGGATGGGTAGGGAAGCTCTCAGTAGGGAATAGAGGGGATGGGTAGGGAAGCTCTCAGTAGGGAATAGAGGGGATGGGTAGGGAAGCTCTCAGTAGGGAATAGAGGGTATGGGTATGGAAGCTCTCAGTAGGGAATAGAGGGTATGGGTAGGAAAGCTCTCAGTAGGGAATAGATGGGATGGGTAGGGAAGCTCTCAGTAGGGAATAGATGGGATGGGTAGGGAAGGTCTCAGTAGGGAATAGAGGGTATGGGAAGGGAAGCTCTCAGTAGGGAATAGAGGGTATGGGTAGTGAAGCTCTCAGTAGGGAATAGAGGGTATGGGAAGGGAAGCTCTCGGTAGGGAATAGAGGGTATGGGTAGGGAAGCTCTCGGTAGGGAATAGAGGGTATGGGTAGGGAAGCTCTCGGTAGGGAATAGAGGGTATGGGAAGGGAAGCTCTCAGTAGGGAATAGAGGGTATGGGTAGTGAAGCTCTCAGTAGGGAATAGAGGGTATGGGAAGGGAAGCTCTCGGTAGGGAATAGAGGGTATGGGTAGGGAAGCTCTCGGTAGGGAATAGAGGGGATGGGTTGGAAAGCTCTCAGTAGGGAATAGAGGGTATGGGCAGGGAAGCTCTCAGTAGGGAATAGAGGGGATGGGTTGGAAAGCTCTCAGTTGGGAATAGAGGGTATGGGTAGGGAAGATCTCAGTAGGGAATAGAGGGTATGGGTAGGGAAGCTCTCAGTAGGGAATAGAGGGTATGGGTAGGGAAGATCTCAGTAGGGAATAGAGGGTATGGGTAGGGAAGGTCTCAGTAGGGAATAGAGGGTATGGGTAGGGAAGCTCTCAGTTGGGAATAGAGGGTATGGGTAGGGAAGCTCTCAGTTGGGAATAGAGGGTATGGGTAGGGAAGGTCTCAGTAGGGAATAGAGGGTATGGGTAGTAAAGCTCTCAGTAGGGAATAGAGGGTATGGGTAGTAAAGCTCTCAGTAGGGAATAGAGGGTATGGGTAGGGAAGCTCTCAGTAGGGAATAGAGGGTATAGGTAATGAAGCTCTCAGTATGGAATAGAGGGTATGGGTAGTGAAGCTCTCAGTAGGGAATAGAGGGTATGGGTAGGGAAGCTCTCAGTAGGGAATAGAGGGTATAGGTATGGAAGCTCTCAGTAGGGAATAGAGGGGATGGGTAGGGAAGCTCTCAGTAGGGAATAGAGGGTATGGGTATGGAAGCTCTCAGTTGGGAATAGAGGGTATAGGTATGGAAGCTCTCAGTAGGGAATAGAGGATATGGGTAGTGAAGCTCTCAGTAGGGAATAGAGGGTATGGGTAGGGAAGCTCTCAGTAGGGAATAGAGGGTATAGGTATGGAAGCTCTCAGTAGGGAATAGAGGGGATGGGTAGGGAAGCTCTCAGTAGGGAATAGAGGGTATGGGTAGGGAAGCTCTCAGTTGGGAATAGAGGGTATAGGTATGGAAGCTCTCAGTAGGGAATAGAGGATATGGGTAGGGAAGCTCTCAGTCGGGAATAGAGGGTATGGGTAGGGAAGCTCTCAGTAGGGAATAGAGGGGATGGGTAGGGAAGCTCTCAGTAGGGAATAGAGGGGATGGGTAGTAAAGCTCTCAGTAGGGAATAGAGGGGATGGGTAGTGAAGCTCTCAGTAGGGAATAGAGGGTATGGTTAGGGAAGCTCTCAGTTGGGAATAGAGGGTATGGAAGCTCTCAGTAGGGAATAGAGGGTATGGGTATGGAAGCTCTCAGTAGGGAATAGAGGGTATGGGTAGGGAAGCTCTCAGTAGGGAATAGAGGGTATGGGTAGTGAAGCTCTCAGTAGGGAATAGAGGGTATGGGTAGGAAAGCTCTCAGTAGGGAATAGAGGGTATGGGTAGTGAAGCTCTCAGTAGGGAATAGAGGGTATGAGTAGGGAAGCTCTCAGTAGGGAATAGAGGATATGGGTAGGGAAGCTCTCAGTAGGGAATAGAGGGTATGGGTAGTGAAGCTCTCAGTAGGGAATAGAGGGTATGGGTAGTGAAGCTCTCAGTAGGGAATAGAGGGTATGGGTAGGAAAGCTCTCAGTAGGGAATAGAGGGTATGGGTAGTGAAGCTCTCAGTAGGGAATAGAGGGTATGAGTAGGGAAGCTCTCAGTAGGGAATAGAGGATATGGGTAGGGAAGCTCTCAGTAGGGAATAGAGGGTATGGGTAGTGAAGCTCTCAGTAGGGAATAGAGGGTATGGGTAGGAAAGCTCTCAGTAGGGAATAGAGGGTATGGGTAGTGAAGCTCTCAGTAGGGAATAGAGGGTATGAGTAGGGAAGCTCTCAGTAGGGAATAGAGGATATGGGTAGGGAAGCTCTCAGTAGGGAATAGAGGGTATGGGTAGTGAAGCTCTCAGTAGGGAATAGAGGGTATGAGTAGGGAAGCTCTCAGTAGGGAATAGAGGGGATGGGTAGGGAAGATCTCAGTAGGGAATAGAGGGGATAGGTATGGAAGCTCTCAGTTGGGAATAGAGGATATGGGTAGTAAAGCTCTCAGTAGGGGATAGAGGGTATGGGTAGGGAAGCTCTCAGTAGGGAATAGAGGGTATGGGTAGGGAAGCTCTCAGTAGGGAATAGAGGGTATGGGTAGGGAAGCTCTCAGTAGGGAATAGAGGGTATGGGTAGGGAAGCTCTCAGTAGGGAATAGAGGGTATGGGTAGGGAAGCTCTCAGTCGGGAATAGAGGGTATGGGTAGGGAAGCTCTCAGTAGGGAATAGAGGGGATGGGTAGGGAAGCTCTCAGTAGGGAATAGAGGGGATGGGTAGGGAAGCTCTCAGTAGGGAATAGAGGGTATGGGTAGGAAAGCTCTCAGTAGAGAATAGATGGGATGGGTAGGGAAGCTCTCAGTAGGGAATAGATGGGATGGGTAGGGAAGGTCTCAGTAGGGAATAGAGGGTATGGGAAGGGAAGCTCTCAGTAGGGAATAGAGGGTATGGGTATGGAAGCTCTCAGTAGGGAATAGAGGGTATGGGTAGGGAAGGTCTCAGTAGGGAATAGAGGGTATGGGTAGTAAAGCTCTCAGTAGGGAATAGATGGGATGGGTAGTGAAGCTCTCAGTAGGGAATAGAGGGTATGGGTAGGGAAGCTCTCAGTAGGGAATAGAGGGTATGGGTATGGAAGCTCTCAGTAGGGAATAGAGGATATGGGTGGGGAAGCTCTCAGTAGGGAATAGAGGGGATGGGTAGTAAAGCTCTCAGTAGGGAATAGAGGGTATGGGTAGTGAAGCTCTCAGTTGGAAATAGAGGGTATGGGTAGGGAAGCTCTCAGTAGGGAATAGAGGATATGGGTAGGGAAGCTCTCAGTCGGGAATAGAGGGTATGGGTAGGGAAGCTCTCAGTAGGGAATAGAGGGGATGGGTAGGGAAGCTCTCAGTAGGGAATAGAGGGGATGGGTAGTAAAGCTCTCAGTAGGGAATAGAGGGGATGGGTAGGGAAGCTCTCAGTAGGGAATAGAGGGTATGGGTAGGGAAGCTCTCAGTAGGGAATAGATGGGATGGGTAGGGAAGCTCTCAGTAGGGAATAGAGGGGATGGGTAGTGAAGCTCTCAGTAGGGAATAGAGGTGATGGGTAGTGAAGCTCTCAGTAGGGAATAGAGGGTATGGTTAGGGAAGCTCTCAGTAGGGAATAGAGGGTATGGGTAGGGAAGCTCTCAGTTGCGAATAGAGGGTATGGGTAGGGAAGCTCTCAGTAGGGAATAGAGGGTGTGGGTATGGAAGCTCTCAGTAGGGAATAGAGGGTATGGGTATGGAAGCTCTCAGTAGGGAATAGAGGGTATGGGTATGGAAGCTCTCAGTAGGGAATAGAGGGTATGGGTAGGGAAGCTCTCAGTTGCGAATAGAGGGTATGGGTAGGGAAGCTCTCAGTAGGGAATAGAGGGTATGGGTATGGAAGCTCTCAGTAGGGAATAGAGGATATGGGTAGGGAAGCTCTCAGTAGGGTATGGGTATGGAAGCTCTCAGTGGGGAATAGAGGGTATGGGTATGGAAGCTCTCAGTAGGGAATAGAGGGTATGGGTAGGGAAGGTCTCAGTAGGGAATAGAGGGGATGGGTATGGAAGCTCTCAGAAGGGAATAGAGGGGATGGGTAGGGAAGCTCTCAGTAGGGAATAGAGGATATGGGTAGGGAAGCTCTCAGTAGGGAATAGAGGGTATGGGTAGTGAAGCTCTCAGTTGGGAATAGAGGGTATGGGTAGGGAAGCTCTCGGTAGGGAATAGAGGGGATGGGTATGGAAGCTCTCAGTAGGGAATAGAGGGTATGGGTAGGGAAGCTCTCAGTAGGGAATAGAGGGTATGGGTAGGGAAGCTCTCAGTTGGGAATAGAGGGTATGGGTAGGGAAGCTCTCAGTAGGGAATAGAGGATATGGGTAGGGAAGCTCTCAGTAGGGAATAGAGGGTATGGGTATGGAAGCTCTCAGTAGGGAATAGAGGGTATGAGTAGGGAAGCTCTCATTAGGGAATAGAGGGTATGAGTAGGGAAGCTCTCAGTTGGGAATAGAGGGGATGGGTATGGAAGCTCTCAGTAGGGAATAGAGGGTATGGGTAGGAAGCTCTCAGTAGGGAATAGAGGGTATGGGTAGGAAGCTCTCAGAAGGGAATAGAGGGTATGGGTAGTGAAGCTCTCAGTTGGGAATAGAGGGGATGGGTAGGGAAGATCTCAGTAGGGAATAGAGGGTATGGGTAGGGAAGCTCTCAGTAGGGAGTAGAGGGTATAGGTAGGGAAGCTCTCAGTAGGGAATAGAGGATATGGGTAGGGAAGCTCTCAGTAGGGAATAGAGGGTATGGGTATGGAAGCTCTCAGTAGGGAATAGAGGGTATGAGTAGGGAAGCTCTCATTAGGGAATAGAGGGTATGAGTAGGGAAGCTCTCAGTTGGGAATAGAGGGGATGGGTATGGAAGCTCTCAGTAGGGAATAGAGGGTATGGGTAGTGAAGCTCTCAGTAGGGAATAGAGGGTATGGGTAGTGAAGCTCTCAGTAGGGAATAGAGGGTATGGGTAGGGAAGCTCTCAGTTGGAAATAGAGGATATGGGTATGGAAGCTCTCAGTAGGGAATAGAGGATATGGGTATAGAAGCTCTCAGTAGGGAATAGAGGGTATGGGTAGTAAAGCTCTCAGTAGGGAATAGAGGGTATAGGTATGGAAGCTCTCAGTAGGGAATAGAGGGTATGGGTAGGAAAGCTCTCAGTAGGGAATAGAGGGTATGGGTAGTAAAGCTCTCAGTAGGGGATAGAGGGTATGGGTAGGGAAGCTCTCAGTAGGGAATAGAGGGTATGGGTAGGGAAGCTCTCAGTAGGGAATAGAGGGTATGGGTAGGGAAGCTCTCAGTAGGGAATAGAGGGGATGGGTAGGGAAGCTCTCAGTAGGGAATAGAGGGGATGGGTAGGGAAGCTCTCAGTAGGGAATAGAGGGTATAGGTATGGAAGCTCTCAGTAGGGAATAGAGGGTATGGGTAGGAAAGCTCTCAGTAGGGAATAGATGGGATGGGTAGGGAAGCTCTCAGTTGGGAATAGATGGGATGGGTAGGAAAGCTCTCAGTAGGGAATAGATGGGATGGGTAGGGAAGCTCTCAGTTTGGAATAGAGGGTATGGGTAGGGAAGCTCTCAGTAGGGAATAGAGGGTATGGGTAGGGAAGCTCTCAGTAGGGAATAGATGGGATGGGTAGGGAAGGTCTCAGTAGGGAATAGAGGGTATGGGAAGGGAAGCTCTCAGTAGGGAATAGAGGGTATGGGTAGTGAAGCTCTCAGTAGGGAATAGAGGGTATGGGTAGGGAAGCTCTCAGTAGGGAATAGATGGGATGGGTAGGGAAGCTCTCAGTAGGGAATAGAGGGTATGGGCAGGGAAGCTCTCAGTAGGGAATAGAGGGTATGGGTAGTGAAGCTCTCGGTAGGGAATAGAGGGGATGGGTATGGAAGGTCTCAGTAGGGAATAGAGGGTATGGGAAGGGAAGCTCTCAGTAGGGAATAGAGGGTATGGGTAGTGAAGCTCTCAGTAGGGAATAGAGGGTATGGGTAGGGAAGCTCTCAGTAGGGAATAGAGGGTATAGGTAGGAAAGCTCTCAGTAGGGAATAGAGGGTATGGGTAGTGAAGCTCTCAGTAGGGAATAGAGGGTATGGGTAGGAAAGCTCTCAGTAGGGAATAGAGGATATGGGTAGGGAAGCTCTCAATAGGGAATAGAGGGTATAGGTATGGAAGCTCTCAGTAGGGAATAGAGGATATGGGTAGGGAAGCTCTCAGTAGGGAATAGAGGGTATAGGTATGGAAGCTCTCAGTAGGGAATAGAGGGTATGGGTAGTGAAGCTCTCAGTAGGGAATAGAGGGTATGGGTAGTGAAGCTCTCAGTAGGGAATAGAGGGTATGAGTAGGGAAGCTCTCAGTAGGGAATAGAGGATATGGGTATAGAAGCTCTCAGTAGGGAATAGAGGGTATGGGTAGTGAAGCTCTCAGTAGGGAATAGAGGGGATGGGTAGGAAAGCTCTCAGTAGGGAATAGAGGGTATGGGTAGGAAAGCTCTCAGTAGGGAATAGAGGGTATGGGTAGGAAAGCTCTCAGTAGGGAATAGAGGGTATGGGTAGGGAAGCTCTCAGTAGGGAATAGAGGGTATGGGTAGGGAAGCTCTCGGTAGGGAATAGAGGGTATGGGTAGGGAAGCTCTCGGTAGGGAATAGAGGGTATAGGTATGGAAGCTCTCAGTAGGGAATAGAGGGTATGGGTAGGGAAGCTCTCGGTAGGGAATAGAGGGTATGGGTATGGAAGCTCTCAGTAGGGAAAAGAGGGTATAGGTATGGAAGCTCTCAGTAGGGAATAGAGGGTATGGAAGCTCTCAGTAGGGAATAGAGGGGATGGGTAGGGAAGCTCTCAGTAGGGAATAGAGGGGATGGGTAGGGAAGCTCTCAGTAGGGAATAGAGGGTATGGGTAGGAAAGCTCTCAGTAGGGAATAGATGGGATGGGTAGGGAAGCTCTCAGTTGGGAATAGAGGGTATGGGTAGGAAAGCTCTCAGTAGGGAATAGATGGGATGGGTAGGGAAGCTCTCAGTTTGGAATAGAGGGTATGGGTAGGGAAGCTCTCAGTAGGGAATAGAGGGTATGGGTAGGGAAGCTCTCAGTAGGGAATAGATGGGATGGGTAGGGAAGGTCTCAGTAGGGAATAGAGGGTATGGGAAGGGAAGCTCTCAGTAGGGAATAGAGGGTATGGGTAGTGAAGCTCTCAGTAGGGAATAGAGGGTATGGGTAGGGAAGCTCTCAGTAGGGAATAGATGGGATGGGTAGGGAAGCTCTCAGTAGGGAATAGAGGGTATGGGCAGGGAAGCTCTCAGTAGGGAATAGAGGGTATGGGTAGTGAAGCTCTCGGTAGGGAATAGAGGGGATGGGTATGGAAGGTCTCAGTAGGGAATAGAGGGTATAGGTAGGGAAGCTCTCAGTAGGGAATAGAGGGGATGGGTAGGGAAGCTCTCAGTAGGGAATAGAGGGTATGGGTAGGAAAGCTCTCAGTAGGGAATAGATGGGATGGGTAGGGAAGCTCTCAGTTGGGAATAGAGGGTATTGGTAGGGAAGCTCTCAGTAGGGAATAGAGGGTATGGGTAGGGAAGCTCTCAGTAGGGAATAGAGGGTATGGGTATGGAAGCTCTCAGTAGGGAATAGAGGGTATAGGTATGGAAGCTCTCAGTAGGAAATAGAGGGGATGGGTAGGGAAGCTCTCAGTAGGGAATAGAGGGTATGGGTAGGGAAGCTCTCAGTAGGGAATAGAGGGTATGGGTAGGGAAGCTCTCAGTAGGGAATAGAGGGTATGGGTAGGGAAGCTCTCAGTAGGGAATAGAGGGTATGGGTATGGAAGCTCTCAGTCGGGAATAGAGGATATGGGTAGGGAAGCTCTCAGTAGGGAATAGATGGGATGGGTAGGGAAGGTCTCAGTAGGGAATAGAGGGTATGGGAAGGGAAGCTCTCAGTAGGGAATAGAGGGTATGGGTAGTGAAGCTCTCAGTAGGGAATAGAGGGTATGGGTAGGGAAGCTCTCAGTAGGGAATAGAGGGTATGGGTATGGAAGCTCTCAGTCGGGAATAGAGGATATGGGTAGGGAAGCTCTCAGTAGGGAATAGAGGGGATGGGTAGTAAAGCTCTCAGTAGGGAATAGAGGGTATGGGTAGGGAAGCTCTCAGTAGGGAATAGAGGGTATGGGTATGGAAGCTCTCAGTAGGGAATAGAGGGTATGGGTATGGAAGCTCTCAGTAGGGAATAGAGGATATGGGTAGGGAAGCTCTCAGTAGGGAATAGAGGGGATGGGTAGTAAAGCTCTCAGTAGGGAATAGAGGGGATGGGTAGGGAAGCTCTCAGTAGGGAATAGAGGGTATGGGTAGGGAAGCTCTCAGTAGGGAATAGATGGGATGGGTATGGAAGCTCTCAGTAGGGAATAGAGGGTATGGGTAGGGAAGCTCTCAGTAGGGAATAGAGGGGATGGGTAGTAAAGCTCTCAGTAGGGAATAGAGGGGATGGGTAGGGAAGCTCTCAGTAGGGAATAGAGGGTATGGGTAGGGAAGCTCTCAGTAGGGAATAGAGGGTATGGGTAGGGAAGCTCTCAGTAGGGAATAGAGGGTATGGGTATGGAAGCTCTCAGTAGGGAACAGAGGGTATGGGTAGGGAAGCTCTCAGTAGGGAATAGAGGGTATGGGTAGTGAAGCTCTCAGTAGGGAATAGAGGGTATGGGTAGGGAAGCTCTCAGTAGGGAATAGATGGGATTGGTAGGGAAGCTCTCAGTAGGGAATAGAGGGTATGGGCAGGGAAGCTCTCAGTAGGGAATAGAGGGTATGGGTAGGGAAGCTCTCAGTAGGGAATAGAGGGTATGGGTAGGGAAGCTCTCAGTAGGGAATAGAGGGTATGGGTAGTGAAGCTCTCAGTAGGGAATAGAGGGTATGGAAGCTCTCAGTAGGGAATAGAGGGTATGGGTAGGGAAGCTCTTAGTAGGGAATAGAGGGTATGGGTAGGGAAGCTCTCAGTCGGGAATAGAGGGTATGGGTAGGGAAGCTCTCAGTAGGGAATAGAGGGGATGGGTAGGGAAGCTCTCAGTAGGGAATAGAGGGGATGGGTAGTAAAGCTCTCAGTAGGGAATAGAGGGGATGGGTAGGGAAGCTCTCAGTAGGGAATAGAGGGTATGGGTAGGGAAGCTCTCAGTAGGGAATAGATGGGATGGGTAGGGAAGCTCTCAGTAGGGAATAGATGGGATGGGTAGGGAAGCTCTCAGTAGGGAATAGAGGGGATGGGTAGTGAAGCTCTCAGTAGGGAATAGAGGGTATGGGTAGGGAAGCTCTCAGTTGGGAATAGAGGGTATGGAAGCTCTCAGTAGGGAATAGAGGGGATGGGTATGGAAGCTCTCAGTAGGGAATAGAGGGGATGGGTAGGGAAGCTCTCAGTAGGGGATAGAGGGTATGGGTAGGAAGCTCTCAGTAGGGAATAGAGGGTATGGGTAGGGAAGCTCTCAGTAGGGAATAGAGGGTATAGGTAGGGAAGCTCTCAGTAGGGAATAGAGGGTATGGGTATGGAAGCTCTCAGTAGGGAATAGAGGGTATGGGTATGGAAGCTCTCAGTAGGGAATAGAGGGTATGGGTAGGGAAGCTCTCAGTAGGGAATAGAGGGTATGGGTATGGAAGCTCTCAGTAGGGAATAGAGGATATGGGTAGGGAAGCTCTCAGTAGGGAATAGAGGGGATGGGTAGGGAAGCTCTCAGTAGGGAATAGAGGGTATGGGTAGGGAAGCTCTCAGTAGGGAATAGAGGATATGGGTAGGGAAGCTCTCAGTAGGGAATAGAGGGGATGGGTAGTAAAGCTCTCAGTAGGGAATAGAGGGGATGGGTAGGGAAGCTCTCAGTAGGGAATAGAGGGTATGGGGTAGGGAAGCTCTCAGTAGGGAATAGATGGGATGGGTAGGGAAGCTCTCAGTAGGGAATAGAGGGTATGGGTAGTGAAGCTCTCAGTAGGGAATAGAGGGGATGGGTAGTAAAGCTCTCAGTAGGGAATAGAGGGGATGGGTAGGGAAGCTCTCAGTAGGGAATAGAGGGTATGGGTAGGGAAGCTCTCAGTAGGGAATAGATGGGATGGGTAGGGAAGCTCTCAGTAGGGAATAGAGGGGATGGGTAGTGAAGCTCTCAGTAGGGAATAGAGGGTATGGGTAGGGAAGCTCTCAGTTGGGAATAGAGGGTATGGAAGCTCTCAGTAGGGAATAGAGGGTATGGGTATGGAAGCTCTCAGTTGGGAATAGAGGGGATGGGTATGAAAGCTCTCAGTAGGGAATAGAGGGTATGGGTAGGGAAGCTCTCAGTAGGGAATAGAGGGTATGGGTATGGAAGCTCTCAGTAGGGAATAGAGGGTATAGGTATGGAAGCTCTCAGTAGGAAATAGAGGGGATGGGTAGGGAAGCTCTCAGTAGGGAATAGAGGGTATGGGTAGGGAAGCTCTCAGTAGGGAATAGATGGGATGGGTAGGGAAGGTCTCAGTAGGGAATAGAGGGTATGGGAAGGGAAGCTCTCAGTAGGGAATAGAGGGTATGGGTAGTGAAGCTCTCAGTAGGGAATAGAGGGTATAGGTATGGAAGCTCTCAGTAAGGAATAGAGGGTATGGGTATGGAAGCTCTCAGTAGGGAATAGAGGATATGGGTAGGGAAGCTCTCAGTAGGGAATAGAGGGTATGGGTAGTAAAGCTCTCAGTAGGGAATAGAGGGGATGGGTAGGGAAGCTCTCAGTAGGGAATAGAGGGTATGGGTAGGGAAGCTCTCAGTAGGGAATAGATGGGATGGGTATGGAAGCTCTCAGTAGGGAATAGAGGGTATGGGTAGGGAAGCTCTCAGTAGGGAATAGAGGGTATGGGTAGTAAAGCTCTCAGTAGGGAATAGAGGGGATGGGTAGGGAAGCTCTCAGTAGGGAATAGAGGGTATGGGTAGGGAAGCTCTCAGTAGGGAATAGAGGATATGGGTAGGGAAGCTCTCAGTAGGGAATAGAGGGGATGGGTAGTAAAGCTCTCAGTAGGGAATAGAGGGGATGGGTAGGGAAGCTCTCAGTAGGGAATAGAGGGTATGGGTAGGGAAGCTCTCAGTAGGGAATAGATGGGATGGGTAGGGAAGCTCTCAGTAGGGAATAGAGGGTATGGGTAGTGAAGCTCTCAGTAGGGAATAGAGGGTATGGGTAGTGAAGCTCTCAGTAGGGAATAGAGGGTATGGGTAGTGAAGCTCTCAGTAGGGAATAGTGGGTATGGGTAGGGAAGCTCTCAGTAGGGAATAGATGGGATGGGTAGGGAAGCTCTCAGTAGGGAATAGAGGGGATGGGTAGTGAAGCTCTCAGTAGGAAATAGAGGGTATGGGTAGGGAAGCTCTCAGTTGGGAATAGAGGGTATGGAAGCTCTCAGTAGGGAATAGGGGGTATGGGTATGAAAGCTCTCAGTAGGGAATAGAGGGTATGGGTATGGAAGCTCTCAGTAGGGAATAGAGGGTATAGGTATGGAAGCTCTCGGTAGGGAATAGTGGGTATGGGTAGGGAAGCTCTCAGTAGGGAATAGTGGGTATGGGTAGGGAAGCTCTCGGTAGGGAATAGAGGGTATGGGTAGTAAAGCTCTCAGTAGGGAATAGAGGGTATGGGTATGGAAGCTCTCGGTAGGGAATAGTGGGTATAGGTATGGAAGCTCTCAGTAGGGAATAGAGGGTATGGGTAGGGAAGCTCTCAGTAGGGAATAGAGGGTATGGGTAGGGAAGCTCTCAGTAGGGAATAGAGGGTATGGGTGGGGAAGCTCTCAGTAGGGAATAGAGGGTATGGGTATGGAAGCTCTCAGTAGGGAATAGAGGGTATGGGTAGGGAAGCTCTCAGTAGGGAATAGAGGGTATGGGTATGGAAGCTCTCAGTAGGGAATAGAGGGGATGGGTATGGAAGCTCTCAGTAGGGAATAGAGGGTATGGGTAGGGAAGCTCTCAGTAGGGAATAGAGGGTATGGGTATGGAAGCTCTCTGTAGGGAATAGAGGATATGGGTAGGGAAGCTCTCAGTAGGGAATAGAGGGGATGGGTAGGGAAGCTCTCAGTAGGGAATAGAGGGTATGGGTAGGGAAGCTCTCAGTAGGGAATAGAGGGTATGGGTAGGGAAGCTCTCAGTAGGGAATAGAGGGTATGGGTAGGGAAGCTCATAACATACTTCTGGACCGGAAAACCCAGAACCACGTGACCTCAGCACCTTAAGTACCCTCTCCCAGAATACACAGGGAGACAACGCGCCCACTGATTGGCTCAGAGAGAGAGAGATTGGTACCCAATGCGTCCAACCAGAGTGCGTTCCAATGCCTGTCAGAGGTGACACCTCCACCTATAACCAGCCAGAACATATTACAGCCAAACTGATACTGAGACCACAATTTACTGCAATCAACCCCAAGACTCGACTATGGAAAAAACTAAATTTACAAAAACATTGTGCATGCTCTTCAGGAGCCCGGCGCTACACAATATAACATAGAGGTCAGGTGTATGTAATATACAATATAATATATAGAGGTCGGGGGTCAGGTGTATGTAATATACAATATAATATATAGAGGTCGGGGGTCAGGTGTATGTAATATACAATATAATATATAGAGGTCGGGGGTCAGGTGTATGTAATATACAATATAATATATAGAGGTCGGGGGTCAGGTGTATGTAATATACAATATAATATATAGAGGTCGGGGGTGGGGTGTATGTATTATACAATATAATATATAGAGGTCAGGGGTCAGGTGTATGTAATATAATATATAGAGGTCAGGGGTCAGGTGTATGTAATATACAATATAATATAACACCCCGCGGTTTGGTTTGCACCAGAACTTTCAAACGGACCGCAAATTCGTACGAACGTTAGAACCCCATTGAAGTCTATGGGACTCGAACGTTCGAATATGGTAATTTTAATGGCTAATATGCAGGAAATTTGCTATAATCGGACGTCGGTGTACTGCTAGCAGAGTGCCCGTAAGCTGGCCCCTGAAGGGCATGTTGCCTCGTTGGACATGTGCCTCCTCCTCCTCTCTCCTTCCAGGCACCCACATGGAGTCAGTGCCCTCATCATCCCCTCCCTCTTCATCGCTGTAGCAAACCTGGCAGTATGCTGCAGCTGGGGGAACATGACTGCCAGATTGCTGTCCTTCTTGAGCATCTCCTCTCTCTGCGCTCACGCTACTGCCTTCCTCTAGCTGAGTGTCATCATCAGAGCCTACAAAACACTGGGCATCCTCCTGGAGCAAGTACCCAACACTGTGCTCAAAGAGTTCAGGGGACTCCTCAGGAGGACGTGGTGGGTCTAGGGAAGGAGTCACTGATGATGACATTGAGAGGAGGGACGACGATGTGTTGGCAGCTGCTTTTCTACTACCCTGAGACTGGGTGAGAGAGGATGAGGAGGATGAAGAGGGCTTGGTCATCCACTCTACCAAGTCGTTGGCATGTTGCGGTTCAACATGTCCAGCTGCTGAAAAGAAGGACAAGCGTGTCCCATGGCCACGTGCTGATGATGACAATGCACCGCGTCCACGACCAGCACTGTTGTCTCTAGACACAGAGCCTGCTTGCCCTCTTTTATCGGCTCGCGCCTGTCTGCCTCTCCTTGCTGGCCTTCCAGACATGGTAATGGCCTGAAGGGAGTTGGGTAAAACAGCAGTTGGGTAGTTTATATTGTGCTGGAGGCACACAACACCCACTAACTCCTGCAGATGCCTTTATTATAGAACACCAGAGATAAAGGGGTATATACAGATGTATACTGTGCTGTGCTGGAAGCACACACAACTTCCAATAACTCCTGCAGATGCCTGAGAAAAGAACACGCTGTCCCTGCCTATCCTTCTCTCTCCCTGCACACCGGAACACAATACACAAGGCCACCGGGCTGGCGGCCTTACATAGTGTGGGGCGTGTACTAAACCCCCTGAGCTATAATTGGCCACAAGCATCCTGCCTGTGGCCAATTATGGCTCTTCTCGCTCCAGGGGCTGTGATTGGCCAAGCATGCGGGGTCACAGTGCATGCTTGGCCAATCATGAGCCAGCAAGTGCATTGTGGGCAGTGAGCGCCACGCGAATTTGGCGCGAACGGCCCATAACGTTCGGAATTCGCTGAACGTGGGAACAGCCGATGTTCGAGTCGAATACCGAGCTCATCCCTAGTAATATACAATATAATATATAGAGGTCGGGGGTGGGGTGTATGTAATATACAATATAATATATAGAGGTCGGGGGTCAGGTGTATGTAATATACAATATAATATATAGAGGTCGGGGGTCAGGTGTATGTAATATACAATATAATATATAGAGGTCGGGGGTCAGGTGTATGTAATATACAATATAATATATAGAGGTCGGGGGTCAGGTGTATGTAATATACAATATAATATATAGAGGTCGGGGGTGGGGTGTATGTAATATACAATATAATATATAGAGGTCGGGGGTCAGGTGTATGTAATATACAATATAATATATAGAGGTCGGGGGTGGGGTGTATGTAATATACAATATAATATATAGAGGTCGGGGGTCAGGTGTATGTAATATACAATATAATATATAGAGGTCGGGGGTCAGGTGTATGTAATATACAATATAATATATAGAGGTCGGGGGTCAGGTGTATGTAATATACAATATAATATATAGAGGTCGGGGGTCAGGTGTATGTAATATACAATATAATATATAGAGGTCGGGGGTCAGGTGTATGTAATATACAATATAATATACAGAGGTCAGAGGTCAGGTATATGTAATATACTATATAATATATAGAGGTCGGGGGTCAGGTGTATGTAATATACAATATAATATATAGAGGTCGGAGGTCAGGTGTATGTAATATACAATATAATATATAGAGGTCGGGGGTCAGGTGTATGTAATATACAATATAATATATAGAGGTCGGAGGTCAGGTGTATGTAATATACAATATAATATATAGAGGTCAGAGGTCAGGTGTATGTAATATACAATATAATATATAGAGGTCGGGGGTGGGGTGTATGTAATATACAATATAATATATAGAGGTCGGAGGTCAGGTGTATGTAATATACAATATAATATATAGAGGTCAGAGGTCAGTTGTATGTAATATACAATATAATATATAGAGGTCGGAGGTCAGGTGTATGTAATATACAATATAATATATAGAGGTTGGGGGTGGGGTGTATGTAATATACAATATAATATATAGAGGTCAGAGGTCAGGTGTATGTAATATACAATATAATATATAGAGGTCGGGGGTCAGGTGTATGTAATATACAATATAATATATAGAGGTCGGGGGTCAGGTGTATGTAATATGCAATATAATATATAGAGGTCGGAGGTCAGGTGTATGTAATATACAATATAATATATAGAGGTCGGGGGTCAGGTGTATGTAATATACAATATAATATATAGAGGTCGGGGGTGGGGTGTATGTAATATACAATATAATATATAGAGGTCGGGGGTCAGGTGTATGTAATATACAATATAATATATAGAGGTCGGGGGTGGGGTGTATGTAATATACAATATAATATATAGAGGTCGGGGGTCAGGTGTATGTAATATACAATATAATATATAGAGGTCGGGGGTCAGGTGTATGTAATATACAATATAATATATAGAGGTCGGGGGTCAGGTGTATGTAATATACAATATAATATATAGAGGTCGGGGGTCAGGTGTATGTAATATACAATATAATATATAGAGGTCGGGGGTCAGGTGTATGTAATATACAATATAATATACAGAGGTCAGAGGTCAGGTATATGTAATATACTATATAATATATAGAGGTCGGGGGTCAGGTGTATGTAATATACAATATAATATATAGAGGTCGGAGGTCAGGTGTATGTAATATACAATATAATATATAGAGGTCGGGGGTCAGGTGTATGTAATATACAATATAATATATAGAGGTCGGAGGTCAGGTGTATGTAATATACAATATAATATATAGAGGTCAGAGGTCAGGTGTATGTAATATACAATATAATATATAGAGGTCGGGGGTGGGGTGTATGTAATATACAATATAATATATAGAGGTCGGAGGTCAGGTGTATGTAATATACAATATAATATATAGAGGTCAGAGGTCAGTTGTATGTAATATACAATATAATATATAGAGGTCGGAGGTCAGGTGTATGTAATATACAATATAATATATAGAGGTTGGGGGTGGGGTGTATGTAATATACAATATAATATATAGAGGTCAGAGGTCAGGTGTATGTAATATACAATATAATATATAGAGGTCGGGGGTCAGGTGTATGTAATATACAATATAATATATAGAGGTCGGAGGTCAGGTGTATGTAATATACAATATAATATATAGAGGTCGGGGGTCAGGTGTATGTAATATACAATATAATATACAGAGGTCAGAGGTCAGGTATATGTAATATACTATATAATATATAGAGGTCAGGGGTCAGGTGTATGTAATATACAATATAATATATAGAGGTTGGGGGTGGGGTGTATGTAATATAAAATATAATATATAGAGGTTGGGGGTCAGGTGTATGTAATATACAATATAATATATAGAGGTCGGGGGTCAGGTGTATGTAATATACAATATAATATATAGAGGTTGGGGGTGGGGTGTATGTAATATAAAATATAATATATAGAGGTTGGGGGTCAGGTGTATGTAATATACAATATAATATATAGAGGTCGGGGGTCAGGTGTATGTAATATACAATATAATATATAGAGGTTGGGGGTCAGGTGTATGTAATATACAATATAATATATAGAGGTTGGGGGTCAGGTGTATGTAATATACAATATAATATATAGAGGTCGGGGGTCAGGTGTATGTAATATACAATATAATATATAGAGGTTGGGGGTGGGGTGTATGTAATATAAAATATAATATATAGAGGTCGGAGGTCAGGTGTATGTAATATACAATATAATATATAGAGGTCGGGGGTCAGGTGTATGTAATACACAATATAATATATAGAGGTCGGGGGTCAGGTGTATGTAATATACAATATAATATATAGAGGTCGGGGGTCAGGTGTATGTAATATGCAATATAATATATAGAGGTCGGAGGTCAGGTGTATATAATATACAATATAATATATAGAGGTCGGGGGTCAGGTGTATGTAATATACAATATAATATATAGAGGTTGGGGGTGGGGTGTATGTAATATACAATATAATATATAGAGGTCGGGGGTGGGGTGTATGTAATATGCAATATAATATATAGAGGTCGGGGGTCAGGTGTATGTAATATGCAATATAATATATAGAGGTCGGGGGTCAGGTGTATGTAATATACAATATAATATATAGAGGTCGGGGGTCAGGTGTATGTAATATGCAATATAATATATAGAGGTCGGGGGTCAGGTGTATGTAATATGCAATATAATATATAGAGGTCGGGGGTCAGGTGTATGTAATATACAATATAATATATAGAGGTCGGGGGTCAGGTGTATGTAATATACAATATAATATATAGAGGTCGGGGGTCAGGTGTATGTAATATACAATATAATATATAGAGGTCGGGGGTGGGGTGTATGTAATATACAATATAATATATAGAGGTCGGAGGTCAGGTGTATGTAATATACAATATAATATATAGAGGTCGGGGGTCAGGTGTATGTAATATACAATATAATATATAGAGGTCGGGGGTGGGGTGTATGTAATATGCAATATAATATATAGAGGTCGGAGGTCAGGTGTATGTAATATACAATATAATATATAGAGGTCGGAGGTCAGGTGTATGTAATATACAATATAATATATAGAGGTCGGGGGTCAGGTGTATGTAATATACAATATAATATATAGAGGTCGGGGGTGGGGTGTATGTAATATGCAATATAATATATAGAGGTCGGGGGTCAGGTGTATGTAATATACAATATAATATATAGAGGTCGGGGGTGGGGTGTATGTAATACACAATATAATATATAGAGGTCGGGGGTCAGGTGTATGTAATATACAATATAATATATAGAGGTCGGGGGTCAGGTGTATGTAATATACAATATAATATATAGAGGTTGGGGGTGGGGTGTATGTAATATAAAATATAATATATAGAGGTTGGGGGTCAGGTGTATGTAATATACAATATAATATATAGAGGTTGGGGGTGGGGTGTATGTAATATAAAATATAATATATAGAGGTTGGGGGTCAGGTGTATGTAATATACAATATAATATATAGAGGTCGGGGGTGGGGTGTATGTAATATGCAATATAATATATAGAGGTCGGGGGTCAGGTGTATGTAATATACAATATAATATATAGAGGTCGGGGGTCAGGTGTATGTAATATACAATATAATATATAGAGGTCGGGGGTGGGGTGTATGTAATATACAATATAATATATAGAGGTCGGGGGTCAGGTGTATGTAATATACAATATAATATATAGAGGTCGGGGGTCAGGTGTATGTAATATACAATATAATATATAGAGGTCGGGGGTCAGGTGTATGTAATATACAATATAATATATAGAGGTCGGGGGTCAGGTGTATGTAATATACAATATAATATATAGAGGTTGGGGGTGGGGTGTATGTAATATACAATATAATATATAGAGGTCGGGGGTCAGGTGTATGTAATATACAATATAATATATAGAGGTTGGGGGTGGGGTGTATGTAATATACAATATAATATATAGAGGTCGGGGGTGGGGTGTATGTAATATAAAATATAATATATAGAGGTCGGAGGTCAGGTGTATGTAATATACAATATAATATATAGAGGTCGGGGGTCAGGTGTATGTAATACACAATATAATATATAGAGGTCGGGGGTCAGGTGTATGTAATATACAATATAATATATAGAGGTCGGGGGTCAGGTGTATGTAATATGCAATATAATATATAGAGGTCGGAGGTCAGGTGTATATAATATACAATATAATATATAGAGGTCGGGGGTCAGGTGTATGTAATATACAATATAATATATAGAGGTTGGGGGTGGGGTGTATGTAATATACAATATAATATATAGAGGTCGGGGGTGGGGTGTATGTAATATGCAATATAATATATAGAGGTCGGGGGTCAGGTGTATGTAATATGCAATATAATATATAGAGGTCGGGGGTCAGGTGTATGTAATATACAATATAATATATAGAGGTCGGGGGTCAGGTGTATGTAATATGCAATATAATATATAGAGGTCGGGGGTCAGGTGTATGTAATATGCAATATAATATATAGAGGTCGGGGGTCAGGTGTATGTAATATACAATATAATATATAGAGGTCGGGGGTCAGGTGTATGTAATATACAATATAATATATAGAGGTCGGGGGTCAGGTGTATGTAATATACAATATAATATATAGAGGTCGGGGGTGGGGTGTATGTAATATACAATATAATATATAGAGGTCGGAGGTCAGGTGTATGTAATATACAATATAATATATAGAGGTCGGGGGTCAGGTGTATGTAATATACAATATAATATATAGAGGTCGGGGGTGGGGTGTATGTAATATGCAATATAATATATAGAGGTCGGAGGTCAGGTGTATGTAATATACAATATAATATATAGAGGTCGGAGGTCAGGTGTATGTAATATACAATATAATATATAGAGGTCGGGGGTCAGGTGTATGTAATATACAATATAATATATAGAGGTCGGGGGTGGGGTGTATGTAATATGCAATATAATATATAGAGGTCGGGGGTCAGGTGTATGTAATATACAATATAATATATAGAGGTCGGGGGTGGGGTGTATGTAATACACAATATAATATATAGAGGTCGGGGGTCAGGTGTATGTAATATACAATATAATATATAGAGGTCGGGGGTCAGGTGTATGTAATATACAATATAATATATAGAGGTTGGGGGTGGGGTGTATGTAATATAAAATATAATATATAGAGGTTGGGGGTCAGGTGTATGTAATATACAATATAATATATAGAGGTTGGGGGTGGGGTGTATGTAATATAAAATATAATATATAGAGGTTGGGGGTCAGGTGTATGTAATATACAATATAATATATAGAGGTCGGGGGTGGGGTGTATGTAATATGCAATATAATATATAGAGGTCGGGGGTCAGGTGTATGTAATATACAATATAATATATAGAGGTCGGGGGTCAGGTGTATGTAATATACAATATAATATATAGAGGTCGGGGGTGGGGTGTATGTAATATACAATATAATATATAGAGGTCGGGGGTCAGGTGTATGTAATATACAATATAATATATAGAGGTCGGGGGTCAGGTGTATGTAATATACAATATAATATATAGAGGTCGGGGGTCAGGTGTATGTAATATACAATATAATATATAGAGGTCGGGGGTCAGGTGTATGTAATATACAATATAATATATAGAGGTTGGGGGTGGGGTGTATGTAATATACAATATAATATATAGAGGTCGGGGGTCAGGTGTATGTAATATACAATATAATATATAGAGGTTGGGGGTGGGGTGTATGTAATATACAATATAATATATAGAGGTCGGGGGTGGGGTGTATGTAATATACAATATAATATATAGAGGTCGGGGGTGGGGTGTATGTAATATACAATATAATATATAGAGGTCGGGGGTCAGGTGTATGTAATATACAATATAGCAGTCATGGAGGGGGCGGCATTGAAGCTCAGGATGGGGGAGGGTAGGATTGCACGGTGGGGTTTAGCGGGGATGGATTGGGGGGCCGCTGATAAGTCGTGCATTCAGCCCCCCTGTAGCGGGCCCCATCAGTTCTTAGGGGCCCCGGACACCCCCTGAGCAGGAGGACGGGTGTATTGTCTTATTACAGACACTGATCCTCTTTCACCTCCCCCCCACAGTGCAGCCAGCTCCTCCCCCACTTCTCCCTCCGGCTGCACTGCGGGGGATGGGTCCCCATACATGCGCCCCTTGCGTCTGCTGTCTGGACCCCCTGTGTGGCCCCCCCCCACTCCTGACTTCCCTCCTCTCCTCCCCCCTCCTGACTTCTCTCCTCTCCTCCCCTCTCCTCTCCCGCTGGCAGCTCCTGTGACAAAGGGAAATGTTTCAGGATAGAGAACGGGGGAAGGGGCTGGTAAATATGTCATTTATGGGCCCCTTCCTTTCCTGAATGAACACAGTGAGCGATCGGTACCAATCTCTCCAGTGTCCACTTATCACTGAACCATAGGAAACTGGTTCCTATGCTTCACTTGGTGAACAGCGGGAAGCCTCCAATCGGTTCCTATTCAGTCCTCTGTACAGCTGATACTGCTGAGAAAATCTTTGTCCTCCATCACTTTGGACCAGGAGGGGGGAGGGGGGCCCTAGACCTGGGATCAGAGGAAGCTATGGACCTGGGTCAGAGGAAGCGATGGACCTGGGCTCAGAGGAAGTGGTGGACCTGGGCTCAGGGGAAGTGGTGGACCTGGGCTCAGAGGAAGTGGTGGACCTTGGCTCAGAGGAAGTGGGGTGAACCTGGGCTCAGAGGAAGTGGTGGACCTGGGCTCAGAGGAAGTGGTGGACCTTGGCTCAGAGGAAGTGGGGTGAACCTGGGCTCAGAGGAAGTGATGGGCCTGGGCTCAGAGGAAGTGATGGACCTGGGCTCAGAGGAAGTGATGGACCTTGGCTCAGAGGCAGTAATGGACCTGGGCTCAGAAGAAGTGATGGACCTGGGCTCAGAGGAAGCGATGGACCTGGGCTCAGAGGCAGTAATGGACCTGGGCTCAGAAGAAGTGATGGACCTGGGCTCAGCGGAAGTGGTGGACCTGGGCTCAGAGGAAGTGGGGTGAACCTGGGCTCAGAGGAAGTGATGGGCCTGGGCTCAGAGGAAGTGATGGACCTGGGCTCAGAGGAAGTGCTGGACCTGGGCTCAGAGGAAGTGATGGACCTTGGCTCAGAGGAAGTGATGGACCTGGGCTCAGAGGCAGTAATGGACCTGGGCTCAGAAGAAGTGATGGACCTGGGCTCAGCGGAAGTGGTGGACCTGGGCTCAGAGGAAGTGGGGGGAACCTGGGCTCAGAGGAAGTGATGGACCTTGGCTCAGAGGAAGTGATGGACCTGGGCTCAGAGGAAGTGATGGACCTGGGCTCAGAGGAAGTGGGATGGACCTGGGCTCAGAGGAAGTGGGATGGACCTGGGCTCAGAGGAAGTGGGGTGAACCTGGGCTCAGAGGAAGTGGTGGACCTGGGATCAGAGAAAGTGATGGACCTGGGCTCAGAGGAAGTGGTGGACCTGGGCTCAGAGAAAGTGATGGACCTGGGCTCAGAGGAAGTGGTGGACCTGGGCTCAGAAAAAGTGATGGACCTGGGCTCAGAGGAAGTGGTGGACCTGGGCTCAGAGAAAATGATGGACCTGGGCTCAGAGGAAATGATGGACCTGGGCTCAGAGGAAATGATGGACCTGGGCTCAGAGAAAATGATGGACCTGGGCTCAGAGGAAATGATGGACCTGGGCTCAGAGGAAATGATGGACCTGGGCTCAGAGGAAATGATGGACCTGGGCTCAGAGGAAGTGATGGACCTGGGCTCAGAGGAAGTGATGTGCCTGGGCTCAGAGGAAGTGATGTGCCTGGGCTCAGAGGAAGTGATGTGCCTGGGCTCAGAGGAAGTGATGTGCCTGGGCTCAGAGGAAGTGATGTGCCTGGGCTCAGAGGAAGTGATGTGCCTGGGCTCAGAGGAAGTGATGGGCCCGGGCTCAGAGGAAGTGATGGGCCCGGGCTCAGAGGAAATGATGGACCTGGGCTCAGAGGAAATGATGGACCTGGGCTCAGAGGAAGTGATGGACCTGGGCTCAGAGGAAATGATGGACCTGGGATCAGAGGAAGTGATGGACCTGGGCTCAGAGCAAGTGGTGGACCTGGGTTCAGAGGAAGTGATGGACCTGGGATCAGAGGAAGCTATGGACCTGGGTCAGAGGAAGCGATGGACCTGGGCTCAGAGGAAGTGATGGACCTGGGCTAAGAGGAAGTGATAAACCTGGGCTCAGAGGAAGTAATGGACCTGGACTCAGAGGAAGTGGTGGACCTGGGTCAGAGGAAGTGATGGACCTGGGCTCAGGGGAAGCGATGGACCTGGGCTCAGAGGTAATGATGGACCTGGGCTCAGAGGAAGCGGTGGACCTGGGCTCAGAGGAAGCGGTGGACCTGGGCTCAGAGGAAGCGGTGGACCTGGGCTCAGAGGAAGCGGTGGACCTGGGCTCAGAGGAAGCGGTGGACCTGGGCTCAGAGGTAATGATGGACCTGGGCTCAGAGGAAGCGGTGGACCTGGGCTCAGAGGAAGCGGTGGACCTGGGCTCAGAGGAAGCGGTGGACCTGGGTTCAGAGGAAGTGGTGGACCTGGGCTCAGAGGAAGAGGTGGACCTGGGTTCAGAGGAAGTGGTGGACCTGGGCTCAGAGGAAGAGGTGGACCTGGGTTCAGAGGAAATGATGGACCTGGGTCAGAGGAAGTGGTGGACCTGGGTTCAGAGGAAGTTGTGGACCTGGGCTCAGAGGAAGTGATGGACCTGGGTTCAGAGGAAGTGATGGACCTGGGTCAGAGGAAGCGATGGACCTGGGCTCAGAGGAAGCGGTGGACCTGGGCTCAGAGGAAGTGGAGGACCTGGGCTCAGAGGAAGAGGTGGACCTGGGTTCAGAGGAAGTGGGTTCAGAGGAAGTGATGGACCTGGGCTCAGAGGAAGTGGTGGACCTGGGATCAGAGGAAGCGGTGGACCTGGGTTCAGAGGAAGTGATGGACCTGGGTCAGAGGAAGCGATGGACCTGGGCTCAGAGGAAGTGGAGGACCTGGGCTCAGAGGAAGTGGTGGACCTGGGCTCAGAGGAAGTGATGGACCTGGGTTCAGAGGAAGTGATGGACCTGGGTCAGAGGAAGCGATGGACCTGGGCTCAGAGGAAGCGGTGGACCTGGGCTCAGAGGAAGTGGAGGACCTGGGCTCAGAGGAAGTGGTGGACCTGGGTTCAGAGGAAGTGGGTTCAGAGGAAGTGATGGACCTGGGTCAGAGGAAGTGATGGACCTGGGCTCAGAGGAAGTGGTGGACCTGGGTCAGAGGAAGTGGTGGACCTGGGTCAGAGGAAGTGATGGACATGGGCTCAGAGGAAGTGATGGACCTGGGCTCAGAGGAAGTGGTGGACCTGGGTTCAGAGGAAGTGGTGGACCTGGGTTCAGATGAAGTGATGGACCTGGGTCAGAGGAAGCGGTGGACCTGGGCTCAGGGGAAGCGGTGGACCTGGGCTCAGAGGAAGTGGTGGACCTGGGTCAGAGGAAGTGATGGACCTGGGCTCAGAGGAAGTGATGGACCTGGGTCAGAGGAAGTGGTGGACCTGGGCTCAGAGGAAGAGGTGGACCTGGGCTCAGAGGAAGCGGTGGACCTGGGCTCAGAGGAAGTGATGGACCTGGGCTCAGAGGAAGTGATGTGCCTGGGATTAGAGGAAGTGATGGGCCTGGGCTCAGAGGAAGTGATGGACCTGGGCTCAGAGGAAGTGATGTGCCTGGGCTCAGAGGAAGTGATGGGCCTGGGCTCAGAGGAAGTGATGGACCTGGGCTCAGAGGAAGTGATGGACCTGGGCTCAGAGGAAGTGGTGGACCTTGGCTCAGAGGAAGTGGTGGACCTGGGCTCAGAGGAAGAGGTGGACCTGGGCTCAGAGGAAGTGGTGGACCTGGGTCAGAGGAAGTGGTGGACCTGGGCTCAGAGGAAGTGGTGGACCTGGGCTCAGAGGAAGTGGAGGACCTGGGCTCAGAGGAATTGGTGGACCTGGACTCAGAGGAAGTGGTGGACCTGGGCTCAGAGGAAGTGATGGACCTGGGCTCAGAGGAAGTGGTGGACCTGGGCTCAGAGGAAGTGGTGGACCTGGGCTCAGAGGAAGTGGTGGACCTGGGTCAGAGGAAGTGATGGACCTGGGCTCAGAGGAAGTGATGGACCTGGGCTCAGAGGAAGTGGTGGACCTGGGCTCAGAGGAAGTGGTGGACCTTGGTTCAGAGGAAGTGATGGACCTGGGTCAGAGGAAGCGGTGGACCTGGGCTCAGGGGAAGAGGTGGACCTGGGTTCAGAGGAAGTGATGGACCTGGGCTCAGAGGAAGTGATGGACCTGGGCTCAGAGGAAGCTATGGACCTGGGCTCAGAGGAAGCGATGGACCTGGGCTCAGAGGAAGAGATGGACCTGGGTCAGAGGAAGCGATGGACCTGGGCTCAGAGGAAGCGGTGGACCTGGGTCAGAGGAAGTGATGGACCTGGGCTCAGAGGAAGCTATGGACCTGGGCTCAGAGGAAGCGATGGACCTGGGCTCAGAGGAAGTGATGGACCTGGGTCAGAGGAAGCGATGGACCTGGGCTCAGAGGAAGTGATGGACCTGGGTCAGAGGAAGCGATGGACCTGGGCTCAGAGGAAGTGATGGACCTGGGTCAGAGGAAGCGATGGACCTGGGCTCAGAGGAAGCGGTGGACCTGGGTCAGAGGAAGTGATGGACCTGGGCTCAGAGGAAGCTATGGACCTGGGCTCAGAGGAAGCGATGGACCTGGGCTCAGAGGAAGTGATGGACCTGGGTCAGAGGAAGCGATGGACCTGGGCTCAGAGGAAGTGGTGGACCTGGGTCAGAGGAAGTGATGGACCTGGGCTCAGAGGAAGTGATGGACCTGGGTCAGAGGAAGTGGTGGACCTGGGCTCAGAGGAAGTGGTGGACCTGGGCTCAGAGGAAGTGATGGACCTGGGCTCAGAGGAAGAGGTGGACCTGGGTTCAGAGGAAGCGGTGGACCTGGGCTCAGAGGAAGTGGTGGACCTGGGTCAGAGGAAGTGATGGACCTGGGCTCAGAGGAAGCTATGGACCTGGGCTCAGAGGAAGTGATGGACCTGGGCTCAGAGGAAGTGGTGGACCTGGGCTCAGAGGAAGTGGTGGACCTGGGTCAGAGGAAGTGGTGGACCTGGGCTCAGAGGAAGTGGTGGACCTGGGCTCAGAGGAAGTGGAGGACCTGGGCTCAGAGGAATTGGTGGACCTGGACTCAGAGGAAGTGGTGGACCTGGGCTCAGAGGAAGTGATGGACCTGGGCTCAGAGGAAGTGGTGGACCTGGGCTCAGAGGAAGTGGTGGACCTGGGCTCAGAGGAAGTGGTGGACCTGGGTCAGAGGAAGTGATGGACCTGGGCTCAGAGGAAGTGATGGACCTGGGCTCAGAGGAAGTGGTGGACCTGGGCTCAGAGGAAGTGGTGGACCTGGGTTCAGAGGAAGTGATGGACCTGGGTCAGAGGAAGCGGTGGACCTGGGCTCAGAGGAAGCGGTGGACCTGGGTCAGAGGAAGTGGTGGACCTGGGCTCAGAGGAAGCTATGGACCTGGGCTCAGAGGAAGTGGTGGACCTGGGCTCAGAGGAAGCGATGGACCTGGGCTCAGGGGAAGAGGTGGACCTGGGTTCAGAGGAAGTGATGGACCTGGGCTCAGAGGAAGTGATGGACCTGGGCTCAGAGGAAGTGATGGACCTGGGTCAGAGGAAGCGATGGACCTGGGCTCAGAGGAAGCGGTGGACCTGGGTCAGAGGAAGTGATGGACCTGGGCTCAGAGGAAGCTATGGACCTGGGCTCAGAGGAAGCGAAGGACCTGGGCTCAGAGGAAGTGATGGACCTGGGTCAGAGGAAGCGATGGACCTGGGCTCAGAGGAAGTGATGGACCTGGGTCAGAGGAAGCGATGGACCTGGGCTCAGAGGAAGCTATGGACCTGGGCTCAGAGGAAGCGATGGACCTGGGCTCAGAGGAAGCGGTGGACCTGGGTCAGAGGAAGTGATGGACCTGGGCTCAGAGGAAGCTATGGACCTGGGCTCAGAGGAAGCGATGGACCTGGGCTCAGAGGAAGTGATGGACCTGGGTCAGAGGAAGCGATGGACCTGGGCTCAGAGGAAGTGATGGACCTGGGTCAGAGGAAGTGATGGACCTGGGCTCAGAGGAAGCTATGGACCTGGGCTCAGAGGAAGCGATGGACCTGGGCTCAGAGGAAGCGGTGGACCTGGGTCAGAGGAAGTGATGGACCTGGGCTCAGAGGAAGTGGTGGACCTGGGTCAGAGGAAGTGATGGACCTGGGCTCAGAGGAAGCTATGGACCTGGGCTCAGAGGAAGCGATGGACCTGGGCTCAGAGGAAGCGGTGGACCTGGGTCAGAGGAAGTGATGGACCTGGGCTCAGAGGAAGCTATGGACCTGGGCTCAGAGGAAGCGATGGACCTGGGCTCAGAGGAAGTGATGGACCTGGGTCAGAGGAAGCGATGGACCTGGGCTCAGAGGAAGTGATGGACCTGGGTCAGAGGAAGCGATGGACCTGGGCTCAGAGGAAGTGATGGACCTGGGTCAGAGGAAGCGATGGACCTGGGCTCAGAGGAAGCGGTGGACCTGGGCTCAGAGGAAGTGATGTGCCTGGGTCAGAGGAAGCGATGGACCTGGGCTCAGAGGAAGCGGTGGACCTGGGCTCAGAGGAAGTGATGGGCCTGGGCTCAGAGGAAGTGATGGACCTGGGCTCAGAGGAAGTGATGGACCTGGGCTCAGAGGAAGTGATGGACCTGGGCTCAGAGGAAGAGGTGGACCTGGGCTCAGAGGAAGTGGTGGACCTGGGCTCAGAGGAAGTGGTGGACCTGGGCTCAGAGGAAGAGGTGGACCTGGGCTCAGAGGAAGTGGTGGACCTGGGCTCAGAGGAAGTGGTGGACCTGGGCTCAGAGGAAGTGGTGGACCTGGGCTCAGAGGAAGTGGTGGACCTGGGCTCAGAGGAAGTGGAGGACCTGGGCTCAGAGGAATTGGTGGACCTGGGCTCAGAGGAAGTGGTGGACCTGGGCTCAGAGGAAGAGGTGGACCTGGGCTCAGAGGAAGTGGTGGACCTGGGCTCAGAGGAAGAGGTGGACCTGGGCTCAGAGGAAGTGGTGGACCTGGGCTCAGAGGAAGTGATGGACCTGGGTCAGAGGAAGCGATGGACCTGGGCTCAGAGGAAGTGATGTGCCTGGGCTCAGAGGAAGCTATGGACCTGGGCTCAGAGGAAGCGATGGACCTGGGCTCAGAGGAAGTGATGTACCTGGGCTCAGAGGAAGCGATGGACCTGGGTCAGAGGAAGCGATGGACCTGGGCTCAGAGGAAGTGATGGACCTGGGCTCAGGGGAAGTGGTGAACCTGGGCTCAGAGGAAGTGGTGGACCTGGGTCAGAGGAAGCGATGGACCTGGGCTCAGAGGAAGCGATGGACCTGGGTCAGAGGAAGCGATGGACCTGGGCTCAGGGGAAGTGATGGACCTGGGCTCAGAGGAAGTGGTGAACCTGGGCTCAGAGGAAGTGGTGGACCTGGGCTCAGAGGAAGTGGTGGACCTGGGCTCAGAGGAAGTGGTGAACCTGGGCTCAGAGGAAGTGGTGGACCTGGGCTCAGAGGAAGTGGTGGACCTGGGCTCAGAGGAAGTGGTGAACCTGGGCTCAGAGGAAGTGGTGGACCTGGGCTCAGAGGAAGTGGTGGACCTGGGCTCAGAGGAAGTGGAGGACCTGGGCTCAGGGGAAGTGGTGGACCTGGGCTCAGAGGAAGTGGTGGACCTGGGCTCAGAGGAAGTGGTGGACCTGGGCTCAGAGGAAGTGATGGACCTGGGTTCAGAGGAAGTGGTGGACCTGGGCTCAGGGGAAGCGGTGGACCTGGGCTCAGAGGAAGTGATGTGCCTGGGTCAGAGGAAGCGGTGGACCTGGGCTCAGAGGAAGCGGTGGACCTGGGCTCAGAGGAAGTGATGTGCCTGGGTCAGAGGAAGCGATGTGCCTGGGTCAGAGGAAGCGGTGGACCTGGGCTCAGAGGAAGTGGTGGACCTGGGCTCAGAGGAAGTGATGGGCCTGGGCTCAGAGGAAGTGGTGGACCTGGGCTCAGAGGAAGTGGAGGACCTGGGCTCAGAGGAATTGGTGGACCTGGGCTCAGAGGAAGTGGTGGACCTGGGCTCAGAGGAAGAGGTGGACCTGGGCTCAGAGGAAGTGGTGGACCTGGCTCAGAGGAAGAGGTGGACCTGGGCTCAGAGGAAGTGGTGGACCTGGGCTCAGAGGAAGTGGTGGACCTGGGCTCAGAGGAAGAGGTGGACCTGGGCTCAGAGGAAGTGGTGGACCTGGGCTCAGAGGAAGTGGTGGACCTGGGCTCAGAGGAAGTGGTGGACCTGGGCTCAGAGGAAGTGGTGGACCTGGGCTCAGAGGAAGTGGAGGACCTGGGCTCAGGGGAAGTGGTGGACCTGGGCTCAGAGGAAGTGGTGGACCTGGGCTCAGAGGAAGTGATGGACCTGGGTTCAGAGGAAGTGGTGGACCTGGGCTCAGGGGAAGCGGTGGACCTGGGCTCAGAGGAAGCGGTGGACCTGGGCTCAGAGGAAGCGGTGGACCTGGGCTCAGAGGCAGTGAGCTGTGTGATGCTGGGACTGTGTGGGTTGGAGGTGAGTATTGCAGCGCGCTCAGCTCGGAGGGATTTATTATATAATGATTGGGGGAGATTTCTGTCTCTCGGCGCCTCAGATTGTCGCTTTTTTGCCAATCTGCCCCAAACAAAGGCAGACGGGCTCCGACATCATGGCGCCTCTCCTCGCGCAGGGGGGTTGGGATCTTCTCCAGGGGTTGGGCCTCTAGCGGATGGCTCCTCACATAACGCTCTGGGCTGGTGAGGAGACGGGTGTCTCAGCAAACATGGCGGCGGTAAAGGCGCTATAGAGACGCTTTGTCCTCCGGCGGAAGCTGCTCTTCTGTCGCTCAAGATGGCGGCTGGCATGTACCTGGAGCATTATCTGGACAGTGAGTGATGGGGAGAGGGGGGCGCCCTGTCTACTTACCGGGGGGTGGGTGTGAGGGGCGCCTGGGGGGGTGTGTCACCCTGCAGAGCATTCCTCCCCCCCTGTGCCCTGCAGAGCATTCCTCCCCCCTGTGCCCTGCATAGCATTCCTACTGTGCCCTGCAGAGCATTCCTCCCTTATTCCTGCCCCCTGCAGAGCATTCCTCCCCCCTCCCCATGCCCTGCAGAGCATTCCTTCCCCCCGTGCCCTGCAGAACATTGCTCCCCCCGTGCCCTGCAGAACATTGCTCCCCCCCGTGCCCTGCAGAACATTGCTCCCCCCCGTGCCCTGCAGAACATTGCTCCCCCCCCGTGCCCTGCAGAACATTGCTCCCTCTCCCCCCGTGCCCTGCAGAACATTGCTCCCTCTCCTCCCTTGCCCTGCAGAACATTGCTTCCTCTCCTCCCGTGCCCTGCAGAACATTGCTCCCTCTCCCCCGTGCCCTGCAGAACATTGCTCCCTCTCCCCCCGTGCCCTGCAGAACATTGCTCCCTCTCCCCCGTGCCCTGCAGAACATTGCTCCCTCTCCCCCCGTGCCCTGCAGAACATTGCTCCCTCTCCCCCGTGCCCTGCAGAACATTGCTCCCTCTCCCCCCGTGCCCTGCAGAACATTGCTCCCTCTCCCCCCGTGCCCTGCAGAACATTGCTCCCCCCGTGCCCTGCAGAACATTGCTCCCTCTCCCCACGTGCCCTGCAGAACATTGCTCCCTCTCCCCCCGTGCCCTGCAGAACATTGCTCCCCCCGTGCCCTGCAGAACATTGCTCCCTCTCCCCCGTGCCCTGCAGAGCATTGTTCCCCCATCCTCTGCCATCAGCTGGTCATGCACAGGTCAGTTTGGATGATCACTGACTGTCTGTAGATGGCAGTGCTGAGAGATTCAGGATCTGATAATGAGTGGAGGGCGTATGAGACTCCACCCCCTCCCAACTTTATGACCCACTACTGTACCATGTCTGCAGTCTCTGATCATCTCCTGTATCATGTCTGCAGTCTCTGATCATCTCCTGTATCATGTCTGCAGTCTCTGATCATCTCCTGTACTATATCTGCAGTCTCTGATCATCTCCTGTACTATGTCTGCAGCCTCTGATCATCTCTCGTATCATGTCTGCAGTCTCTGATCATCTCCTGTACTATGTCTGCAGTCTCTGATCATCTCCTGTACTATGTCTGCAGTCTCTGATCATCTCCTGTACTATGTCTGCAGTCTCTGATCCTCTCCTGTACTATGTCTGCAGTCTCTGATCATCTCCTGTATCATGTCTGCAGTCTCTGATCATCTCCTGTATCATGTCTGCAGTCTCTGATCATCTCCTGTACTATGTCTGCAGTCTCTGATCATCTCCTGTACTATGTCTGCAGTCTCTGATCATCTCCTGTATCATGTCTGCAGTCTCTGATCATCTCCTGTATCATGTCTGCAGTCTCTGATCATCTCCTGTACTATGTCTGCAGTCTCTGATCATCTCTTGTACTATGTCTGCAGTCTCTGATCATCTCCTGTACCATGTCTGCAGTCTCTGATCATCTCCTGTATCATGTCTGCAGTCTCTGATCATCTCCTGTATCATGTCTGCAGTCTCTGATCATCTCCTGTACTATGTCTGCAGTCTCTGATCATCTCCTGTACTATGTCTGCAGTCTCTGATCATCTCCTGTACTATGTCTGCAGTCTCTGACCATCTCCTGTACTGTGTCTTCAGTCTCTGATCATCTCCTGTACTATGTCTGCAGTCTCTGATCATCTCCTGTATCATGTCTGCAGTCTCTGATCATCTCCTGTATCATGTCTGCAGTCTCTGATCATCTCCTGTACTATGTCTGCAGCCTCTGATCATCTCTCGTATCATGTCTGCAGTCTCTGATCATCTCTTGTATTATGTCTGCAGTCTCTGATCATCTCCTGTACTATGTCTGCAGTCTCTGATCATCTCCTGTATCATGTCTGCAGTCTCTGATCATCTCCTGTACTATGTCTGCAGCCTCTGATCATCTCTCGTATCATGTCTGCAGTCTCTGATCATCTCCTGTACTATGTCTGCAGCCTCTGATCATCTCTCGTATCATGTCTGCAGTCTCTGATCATCTCCTGTACTATGTCTGCAGTCTCTGATCATCTCCTGTATTATGTCTGCAGTCTCTGATCATCTCCTGTACCATGTCTGCAGTCTCTGATCATCTCCTGTACCATGTCTGCAGTCTCTGATCATCTCCTGTAGTATGTCTGCAGTCTCTGATCATCTCCCGTATCATGTCTGCAGTCTCTGATCATCTCCCGTATCATGTCTGCAGCCTCTGATCATCTCCTGTACTATGTCTGCAGCCTCTGATCATCTCATGTACTATGTCTGCAGTCTCTGATCATCTCTTGTATTATGTCTGCAGTCTCTGATCATCTCTTGTATTATGTCTGCAGTCTCTGATCATCTCTTGTATTATGTCTGCAGTCTCTGATCATCTCTTGTATTATGTCTGCAGTCTCTGATCATCTCTTGTATTATGTCTGCAGCCTCTGATCATCTCCTGTACTATGTCTGCAGTCTCTGATCATCTCTTGTATTATGTCTGCAGTCTCTGATCATCTCTTGTATTATGTCTGCAGTCTCTGATCATCTCCTGTATCATGTCTGCAGTCTCTGATCATCTCCTGTATCATGTCTGCAGTCTCTGATCATCTCCTGTATCATGTCTGCAGTCTCTGATCATCTCCTGTATCATGTCTGCAGCCTCTGATCATCTCCTGTACTATGTCTGCAGTCTCTGATCATCTCTTGTATTATGTCTGCAGTCTCTGATCATCTCTTGTATTATGTCTGCAGT